>NC_134357.1:382393972-382401472 GCF_048569485.1 Anomaloglossus baeobatrachus
TTAAAATGGATCCAAGTCTCAGTGTTCTATTTAAAAAAAAATAATAAAAATAGTAAATATATATTTACTACTAATTATATATTCAAAATAGTGTCACAGGTAAAACTCTATGCATCAATCTTTTACCTTCTTGCCAATTAGTAGAAAAGCAGATAAAAGCAATATGTAAATATTTTTAAATAATAGATTTGTGTCTACAGTAACCCATTTTAGGCTATGGGGCTTATTAAGGTCAATATGTTTAACTAATGTGTAATATTTACTAATATTACATATCTTGTTTACAAATATTATGCATTAGCTAAACATACTGACCTGCCACATAGCCTAAAATGGGTTACAGTAGACGCAAACGTATTATTCAAAAATATTTAGATGATGATTTTATCTGCTTTTCTGCTAATTAATTTACCTTCAAATGTTGTAATGCAAACTTTATAAATGCACATTTTGTAAAGGTGTATAACTGGAAAAAAATATGTTCTATTTTAGCAAATAAATTGGCTATTAAATAGTTTTGTGTCTAAAAAAGTCAAAAAGGTATATGCGAAAGCAGGAAAAAAAATATTTTCAAGTTTTCACACAGTGAAGCTTTTATCTAATGAGATTTCCAATAAGTTTCTAAACTTGAGCGATAAATGGACATCAGTGCTCTAAAAGATATGTTTGGGTGGTTGGTCAATAAGAAATATATCTAATATATAACCTTTATCTGACACAAGAATGTTTTTTTAATATATATACATATATATATATATATATATATATATATATATATATACACCTCTCTCTCTATATATATATATGTATATATATATATATATATATATATATACACATACATATAGAGATATAGATAGAGATATAGATATACGGTATATATCTACAGAGATATATATCTACATATATATATATAGAGAGAGAGATCACTATATATATATATATATATATATATATATACATATATAATGAATAATATAATGAATAATGTAAACAAAAAAAATGAAATAAAAGCAGATAGTGCATTAATAAATATACTTTGCTAATTAAATTTGCAGATGTATAAGTTAAGTCATCCCTAACCTGTAAAGGTATGAATATCAGATTGGAGAAGACAAAGAATAAGCAACCATGTCTAGTTAAATTTAGTTGATCATTATGGGACCATGATTTCTACTTTTGTGCAAAATTCCAATTCCTTGTGAAATGTGAGCCTTCTCATAGTGTTTTCAAAGCTATCATAGAAACTAATATGTTATTAGACCATGTTCATTCATACGTTTGTCAATGTTTTACCTATATATTGTTAAAGAAGTCTATCTATTACTTTATAAAAATCATAAAAGAAAAAAAATAATTCCTAAAGACCTTTTTTTAACACATCTTCAATATTTTTGGGTTCTCCCAATTTACCAAAAATATGAAAATGTGATACAATGGCTTATTTACACATCACATTTGTCTATATAATTGTCAGTTACTGTCGCTTTCTAGCTGAGCAACCTGGAACGAAAAGAGTTAAACAATATTCTAATGACCTCAACAAGCCCAATTACAGAAATACTTCTCTGCAGAGTGTGGTGTTTTTTAACTCCATCATTTCCAGAGCGCACAGCTTAGAATAGACAGGTGTTGACTGGATACCTATGTATAGCATAGCACCCATTGACTTCCATGGGGCAGATGAATGACAAAAGAGAGTCCACTCTTAAGAAACATGAATAAATGTGTGGGTATGTGTGGTATGTTTATTAGTGCCTGATTTCAAGTATATGAATAAACAGACCCATATATATATATATATATATATATATATATATATATATATATATATATATTTATATATATATATATATATATTAGAACACAATTACGCAGTATGTATGTCAATCTAACAAAATGGTATGCACAAGACAGATGCCAACTATGTACCAGCAATATGCCTTTTTTATCAGATCCGTATACAATTGGTACACAAGTTTATAATACATACAATATGTTCGTGTGTGTGTGTGTGTGTGTGTGTGTGTGTGTACACTGTATATATATATATTTATTTATTTTTTATTTATTTATTTTTTTATTTATTTATTTTTTACACATATAAAGTGTCTTTTTTTTATTTTTCTACCTTTGACATGTGGCGCACAAACAAGACGTAAATATACAAAAACATGGTGTTTGCCTAGCTGTAAATATGGAAAGAAATATAGAAAGAAAAATCTATGGTAAAGTGTGGACATGCCCCAATCCAGGCCTGTATTCTCTATAGTGAAAATCAGCTAAAAATACCACATCAAAGCGAGAACAAAACTTTCCAAAGGTGAACTTCCAGCCAACAATGTGAGTCATGTCCTCATTTGAATATACTGCTTGTTCTATGCCACACCATAAATCCTGCCTTACTGGCCTGACTATGTGGCTATGTAACACCTTTGACCTCACTCACTTTTACAGTTCTATTACACTATTGCGCTTCTATTTGCAAGTTTAAGGAGCACAGTAAAATGTTCCTTCTTCTACCAGCACAGCAAAGCCATTAGGCAGAGCCATACAGACTCCAGTACAGGGCCTCCGAAAGGAAATATGGATCCTAACACTGACCTCGGCCGCTTGTGACTTATCCTTATTATAGTTCTGAATTATTGTAGGCTTCTTTGTACATTTTTTTATGTTTTATCTATCTGTCTATCTATCTACCTATATATATATATATATATATATATATATATATATATATATATATATATATATATATTATTTATTTATTTTACAATAATTTCCAGAGTTTAAAGTTGTGTTTTATTAAGTAATGTATAATAAACTGTGGAAAAGAGAAGCGCAAATAGGGTCTTACCCCGGTGACAATGGGGGAAAAGAAAGAGATGGTGTTACTCACCTATAGGGGTTGTGAAAGTCACAACTCCTATAACCGCATGTATGTTGATAAATCCAAGTCCCGGCAGCAGTCCCTCGGTAAACAGATAACAGAGAGCAGTAGATGGAGGGTTTCCCAGCCGCGCCAAAGACCAGCCAATTTAAGGTAGTAGATTAATGTTGCTTTTTATTCCATATACAGGTCAACGCGTTTCGGAAGGTACCCCTTCCTTCTTCAGGACCAACAGGCAAGAAAACATCAAATCGATTTGATGTTTTCTTGCCTGTTGGTCCTGAAGGAGGAAGGGGTACCTTCCGAAACGCGTTGACCTGTATATGGAATAAAAAGCAACATTAATCTACTACCTTAAATTGGCTGGTCTTTGGCGCGGCTGGGAAACCCTCCATCTACTGCTCTCTGTTATTAAGTAATGTATGTGAGTATCTGTATTTTTCATGGTAGCTTTTACTGCATTTTTTTTTACAGATCAAGTTATTCAAGAATAATATGATTTTTTAAACCACCACTACAGCGTATTTTTGTTGTTTTTTTTTTCTTCATTGCTCGAATGGCGCTTTATAAATCTAAGCTCCCTGTCATATACTCACTCTCTAATGGCTTTGCCTTTTACAAACGCCGCTCTAGTCCCGCAATGCTATCTTGTGCCCACAAGCTCTGACTGGCCGGAAGGCAGAAATTACATGTACATGTCCCCTCTCAATTGTAAAGCACCGCGGAATATGTTGGTGCTATATAAATAAAAATTATTATTATTACATCACAAGCGCTCAATGAAAGTCTATGACAGCCAGAATGAGGCTCTCATAGACTTGTATTGAGGTGTGACCTCCGTGAAACACAGGAGCTGCCGGCAGGTAACAAATCATCGGAGACTGACTGAAGCGACGATGGATATAGATGAAGATAGCAGAAAGTGAAAATAAGACAGGGGAGGGGACTTATATTAAAGCACCACATCGGCACTGGAAAAAAAATGCTGCAGTGGTGCTTTAACGTGTAAAAATCTATTTCTAAATGGGACATAAAAAAGAAACAGAACACACTAGTTGTGATTTCTTTAACCAGGGACTAAAATACAATAGTAGGAGAAAACATCAAAAATTGTCTAAAAAAAAAAAAACACCACTACAGCATTCTGTGTTTGTGATCATACAGCATTATGTGAATCCCCTAATTATATTGATGGCCGGACCATACAGTAAAAGCACTTTGATCCATTCACTTTTTGTGTCCCCCCTTATTTCCTCATAGATTATAAGCTGCGAGCAGGTACCTCACTCCTCTGTTGAGTTGTTACACTGTAAAGTCTTATATTGTCTGTACAAGTACTCTATGTATTGTAAAGTGCTGCGAAATATGTTGGTGATATAGAAAATAAAAGTTATTATTATTGTGGAAAAAAATGCAACTGCCCCAAATATTGAAAGGGAAGAAACAGGACAAAAATTGATTGTTTGCAATTCATTTATTCTTTCCCTTATAAATTACACCCAACATCTGAGCGAGAAACATAAACTGCAGAAAAACACTATAAAAAAGCAAGTTTTGTCCTCCAATTTGATGCAGCTTGTAATGTTTTCTTGTAAAAGTTATGTGCCATCTATAATAATAATATTTAAAAATGTTTGACGCCATTTAATTCACCATTGGGAAAAGTAAAAAGAAAAAAGGAAGAGCGGACAGCCATTTGGCATCAAGTATAAAATATTTCTGAATGTATTTCAATATAAAATTTACAAAAAAAATGTCATATTTTAAACAGGTTATATTTAAAGAAAGCAAGAAACTAACACATTTATGCTGCCACCTTCATTATAAAATTGCATAAAAATCAAAATTTGCACAAAATTCAGCTTTAAAGTGCGATATTTTGACATTGGTCTCCTGATCTTTTCTAAGATTCAGAAGTGTATAAAAAGGTGCATTGGCCTAATTTGTGCCAAATTCACTATTATGCCCCGTTCACACAGTCAGTATTTGGTCAGTATATTACATCAGTATTTGTAATACAAAATTAAGAGTGGGACAATCAGAGGAAAACTATAATGGAAACATGTCCCCACTTCTAGATTTTCACCCACTCCTGGTTTAGGCTACAAATACTGAGGTAACAAACTGAACATGTGAACATGGGCTTAAACTATGGCTTTTCATAAATATGGAGCAGCGAAGTTTATATAAGTACAATGAAGATTTGGCACAATTTACACCTTTTTTTAATTTGGACTTATTGAATGCACCTGTAGGGAGATTTGGGTTAGGCTGCTTTCACACATCCGGCTTGAGCTCTGCGGCTCAATCCGGCTGTGCAAGCTATGCAACGGATGCGGTGAAAACACCGCATCCTTTGCATAAGTTTTTCCCTTGCGGCCCGTCCGGTTTTTGCCGCTTGCGGCATGCTACTGAGCATGCGCAGTGGCAAAAACAGCATGCGGCGGCCGGATGCGGTTTTTGCCGCATCGCGCTGCATCCGGCCGCCATAGGCATGCATTGAAAAATGCGCCGCATTGGCCGAATGCGGCGCGATGCGGGGTTTTTTTGCCGCACGGAAAAACGTGCCAGGCAACGTTCCATCCGGCCGCCGCATCGGCTAAATCTGCCGCATGCGGCAAAAACCAGATGGAACGCAAGCCCATGCAGCACAATGCAGCACTAATTAAAGTCTATGCAGAAAAAACGCAACCGGCAGCAAAAAAAAAACGGTTGCGATTTTCCTTCAAAGTGCCGGAGTGTGCCGCATTGCAGAAACCGGAGGTGTGAAAGCAGCCTTATTCAGCCTTCTGCCCTTGACAGTGAAGTTTCCTAAAAGAACTGCGCCCTCTGCTGGCCAGGAGTAAGGTCACTTTTTGTGTAGGATCAAATCAAAACATGTTTTTGTGCATTATTTTATGGTTTAAGTGAATTGTGTGTTCCACATAAATATTACAATGTAAGTCTGATCTTGTATGGTAACTGTCTGCCCTAAGATAACTGTAGCCCTGCTTTTAAATCATAAATACTGACACCTTTACACATATCCTAGAGATAGGAAGCGCCTGCTCCACCACATAAATAACAGAGCTGCTTTGGTGGAAGTTGCTGGATATATTGTGTATTCAGGCACATCTGCACAATTATCTTGTTATAATTTCACTATTTTCATTGCTGACACTCATTTCCCAACATTATCCCTTTCTCATAAATTAATAATGTGCAATGAAGCTAACACCATGACTTGTCATCTCACACTTTCCTAAAATATTATTTCATCCTTTAAATGAACTTATTGTATTTCCTGTGGGAAATAATGCATATAAAACAAGATCAAACTAAAATAGATAGACAGACATATAGACAGACAGACAGACAGACAGACAGACAGACAGACAGACAGATAGATAGATAGATAGATAGATAGATAGATAGATAGATAGATAGATAGAAAGATAGAAAGAAAGCTATTAGATAGATAGATAGATAGAAAGAAAGCTATTAGATAGATAGATAGATAGATAAATAATTAGATAGATAGACAGAGAGATAGATAGATAGATAGATAGATAGATAGATAGATAAATAGATAAATAATTAGATAGATAGATAGATAGATAGATAGATAGATAGATAGATAGATAGATGGATGGATGGATGGATGGATGGATAGATAGATAGATAGATAGATAGACAGATAGATAGAAAGCTATGAGATAGATAGATAGATAAATAATTAGATAGATAGGAGATAGATGATAGACAGATAGATAGATAATAGATAGATAGATAGATAGATAGATAATAGATAGATAGAAAGCTATGAGATAGATAGATAAATAATTAGATAGATGGATAGATAGATAGATAATAGATAGATAGAAAGATAGAAAGAAAGCTATTAGATAGATAGATAAATAATTAGATAGAGAGATAGATAGATAGATAGATAAATAATTAGATAGATGGATAGATAGATAGATAGATAGATAGATAATTAGATAGATAAGTAGATAATTAGATAGATATGAGATAAATAAATATATACAAAAATATTTATCTATTTTAGTCTTTGCTGTAGTATTCATCTGCATGTCTTAAATTCAATATTTAATATTTTATCTTAAGAACTATGCATTTAAAAACTTCAGTATTATAATATTATTCCTGTGTTCTGAAGACTGATGGGGAACTTATAGAGTCAATGGTGACTTCTAAGAATTCAGCCTGAATCTTTTGCATATTTAAAGCAGAACTCCAATCTTAATTGAAGAATAGATCATTTATGACAGGCAAGTAAAAAAAAACAAAACATATAGAGATGATAGATAAATAGATAGATAGATAGATAGTCAAGGATAGATAGATAGATAGATAGATAGATAGTCAAGGATAGCTAGATAGATAGATAGATAGATAGATAGATAGATAGATAGATAGATAGATAGATAGATAGATAGATAGATAGATAGATAGATAGATAGATAGGATAGCTAGATAGATAGATAGATAGATAGATAGATAGATAGATAGATAGATAGATAGATAGATAGATAGATAGATAGATAGATAGATAGTCAAGGATAGCTAGATAGCTAGATAGATAGATAGATAGTCAAGGATAGCTAGAT
>NC_134357.1:382416472-382426472 GCF_048569485.1 Anomaloglossus baeobatrachus
AAGTGACCCTGTTTTATGGGGGGTAACTTGTGCACTTGTGAATTGCTTTATAGTTTAATTGGCCGGATGGAGGATTGTGTTTTACTGCTGGACACTTCCCAGGCTGTTTACACCCTCCTTCCCCAGCCCTTTGTAGCATATACTGCTTTTCTTTATGTGATATTTGTACTGTATACTCTTTTTTTCCTGCTTTGTACTTTGTGATGTTCCCAGCCCCTTATTGTTGCCCCTTTGTCATCTCCAGCAGCCGCTGGACGCAGGAGAGGCAGGCAGACCTACAGCCGCTACCAGACCTTGGAGCTGGAGAAGGAATTCCTATTCAACCCCTACCTGACTCGCAAACGGAGGATCGAGGTTTCTCATGCTCTGGGACTTACTGAAAGACAAGTCAAAATCTGGTTCCAGAACAGGAGGATGAAATGGAAAAAGGAGAATAACAAAGATAAGTTCCCCAGCAGCAAATGTGAGCAGGAGGAACTGGAAAAACAGAAAATGGAGAGGTCACAACAAGACACTGAGGACGCACTGGATGGACAAAAGGGCGAGAAGAGCCTAGACTAGTTTGGACTTTTGGAGCAGACATTCTCTAGTTCTCCCCGGTCTTCGTCCTATGTTCCTGGAAAGAAGCAGGCACTCTCCAATTATCCCCAGTCCTCGTCCTATGTTCCTGGAAAGATGCTGGAGGGGGCACAATGTTGCTGTAGCTGTAATCCCCTCTCATCCGACTTAATATCTAACCAGAGCCCCATAAGACAAGGATAAACTACTACCGTCTTCTTACCTTCTTGAGGGGGAAGCTACTGACTTTGTAGTGTTTGTGTATAACGCAATAGCTTTTGTGGATGATCATTTGGGGTTTGTTTTGTTGGGGAAGGTTTGCTCTAGAAGTTGTGTGTGCACTATTTCTCTATGTGGTTTACTGTATTTTCTTTACATATATATATAAAAGAACAGACCAACAACATGAAACTGCCTAATTCAGCTGTAGTCCCCCTCCCTCTAACACACTGCTAGATACCCCTCTTGTTGTCCCTGGCACCCCGCATTCCCAGTGTCTGCGAGGATGTAGTTAGCATGCGCCCAGTGAAAAGCCACTTGTGATTTTAGGGTTACTGTGAACAGACTGTATACTGTATACGTGAATTCCTTTTATTGGGGGATGGGGATAATTCTCTATTTTATGGTTCTGCACACTTTGTCCTATTGTCTAAACATGGAAGCGGCGGAAGAAGGAGTTACAATAAAGTTTACAAGAGGGATTGTGACATCAGTGAGTTTTGATGCTTCACTTCCTCCACTTGGGGTGAAAAAAAGAGAAATAAAGTTCTTAACTGCTCAGAAAATGCAATACATAAGGCCACTAAATTGGGCTGTGTGTATGATTAGGGCTTGGATAAGGATACCTGGAATGATCCGATCAACCGGATGAGAGAGCAATGGATCCTGGATGAGGTCAGGTAACCTGATTTTATACCTAGATGTCTCCAAATGTATCTATCTCCTATCTATCTATCTATCTATCTATCTCCTATGTAACTATCTATCTCATATCTATCTATCTATCTATCTATCTGTCTATCTATCTATCTAGCATTTATCTATCTAGCTATGTCATATTATCAATCTCATATCTATCTATCATCTATCTATCTATCTATCCATCCATCTATCTATCTATCTATCTGTCTGTCTATCTATCTAGCATTTATCTATCTAGCTATGTCATATTATCAATCTCATACCTATCTATCCATCTATCTATCTATCTAGCTATCTATCTGTCTGTCTATCTATCTAGCATTTATCTATCTAGCTATGTCATATTATCAATCTCATACCTATCTATCTATCTATCTATCTATCTATCTATCTATCTATCTAGCTATCATCTAGCTAGCTATATAATTTCTCTAAATCTATTTATCTATCTATTATCTATCATCTATCGTATATAGAGATGGGAGTTTGGCTCAGTGCATTGCATTTACAATACAAGTCATTGTGAAATGTAAATATGTGAATACTATAAAGATATTAACACGAGTTACTTTTTGTATGATAATTTATATAGGGATTTTAACCCAAGTTTGGTTAATTGTATCTGTAATCTGTGTTACTGAAGATAAACATTCCTAACAAGTTCTGTTGTATAGCATTGTAGTATATTGTGGTATGGGGAGGTTGGTGGGGTTAGGTATGTATGTATTATTAGGAAAGGGATCAGCAAAAGTTACTTTACCATGTGCCAGTACCAGTATAGATAACAGTTAAAGAGAAACATGGATTGAACTTCCTTTTGGCTCAGCTTATTACACTGCAGGATTTTGGGGTAGGATGGGTTACTGTATGTAAATATGATAGATAGATAGATAGATAGATAGATAGATAGATAGATAGATAGATAGATAGATAGATTAGCCCAAGTTTATTTTGCTAAATTATTACTGCGTAGGTAAACATGGAGGGGGGATGTCTAGATCTTTGCAATATAAAATAGATTTAAGGTCGATGTAAGTGTAGGAAAGGATGTACAATGAAGGAAACATAAAAAAGACATCAGACTCTGCAAAGACCTCCAGAAGACATTGAAGAATAGTAAAGCTTGTGACTCAGTAAATTGTGTTGTGTTATCAGATCATTTTGGCATTTGGTCTATTGAGAAAGATCTCAGAATGAGCTCTAAACTAAGAGGCTGTGTATAGAGAAATTGAACCCTCTTTGGCTCTGTGCATTCTGGTACTAGAAGGGTTAATGTATAAAGGAACACAGCAGCACAGTGTACGTGTCCAAGGACATCAGAATGGATGTAGGGATGGTGACTGTTGTGGCTAAATGCAGCCCTGCAAATAAGGAGTGGGTCAGTCTGATGAGAACCTGAGAGTGGAGAAACTGGCTGTGGCCCATATCTGAGGAGCAGACCCCATCATCCAGCAATAAGGAGCAGTCAGGCTGAGGCACAGTCTGATGTTTGAGCTCTTTGTGGTCTGTGCACCGGTGCAGGGCTGAGCATTACGCACGATCCATTAATAACTATGGCACAGATAGCGAGATCTCACCAGCGCAGACAGCAGCGTTAGAGCAAAATCAATAGAGGAATAAATAGGCTGGAGATTTTGTGCCTGAGCAGTGGGTTTATGTCCGATTGGAGCAGATTGCCGCTCACTTATCGACTACATCGCTATTGCACTTTATAACATAGATCTTAGAGAGCATCAAATATTTATCATATTTTATAAATCCAGCACTACAACATTTTTTTTCCACATTATAAGAGCTGTGGGATGCATGGCCTGGATTGGGCGCTGGGAAATCACGTGTCCTGCAGTCACATGGTCAGGGAGGAAAAAGGGGGTCCTTTTTGGTGTAAATCTGGACTCTAATTCTGTAATATATCACGGTACCTCGTAAAACCGACACTAAAACGTCCCGGCCTACAAATCATCCGGCCAAATTATGAGTTCATTGTATTATGCCAATGCTTTATTCTCCAAATATCCAACTGCAACTTCTGTCTTCCCATCCGGAGTCTTCCCGGAGCAAACTTCGTGCGCCTTTGCCTCCAACACACAACGCACGGGCTATGGCTCCGGGAGCGCGGCGTCCTTCCCTGGATCCATGGCCGGGATATACAGCAATGGCAGCAGCCTGCACCCCCAGAGCCCGGCGATGTACCCCCCGGCCGGCTACGGGCTGGACGCAGCCGCCTTCAATGTGCACTGCTCTCCGTTTGAGCAGAACCTTTCCCTGATGTGCTCCGGTGACTCCTCCAAGCAAAACTGCACAAAGAGCGAGCAGAGAGACTCTGACCTGCACAACGAGAGCAACTTCCGAATCTACCCCTGGATGAGGAGCACAGGTAAGCAAGAGGGAGGGAAGGAAATGTACCCCTGGGTAAGGAGGATAGTTAAGGAAGAGAGAGGGAAGGAAATGTACCCCTGGGTAAGGAGGATAGGTGAGAAGGAAGGAAGGAAGAGGGAGGGAAGGAAATGTACCCCTGGGTAAGGAGGATAGGTAAGGAAGGGAACCCATCTACCCCTGGATGAGGAGCACAGGAAAGGAAGAGGGAGGGAAGGAAATGTACTCCTGGGTAAGGAGCATAGGTAAGGAAGGTAACCCATCTATCCCTGGATGAGGAGCACAGGTAAGCAAGAGGGAGGGAAGGAAATGTACCCCTGGATAAGGAGGATAGGTAAGGAAAGGATCTTAATCTACCCCTGGATGAGGACCACAGGTAGGGAAGAGGGAGGGAAGGAATTGTACCCCTGGGTAAGTAGGATAGGTAAGAAGGAAGGAAGGAAGAGAGGGAAGGAAATGTACCCCTGGATAAGGAGGATAGATAATGAAGGGAACTTAATCTACCCCTGGATGAGGTCCACAGGGAAGGAAGAGGGAGGGAAGGAAATGTACCCCTGGGTAAGGAGCATAGGTGATATGGGATAGAAGAAAATGTACCCCTATGTGAGGAGCACAGGTAAGAAGCGAAGAAGAAAATCTACCTCTATTTGAGGAGCATAGGTAAGAAGGAAGAGGAAAAAATGTACCCCTGAGTAAGGAGCACAGGGAAGAAGAAAGAGAGAAGGAAAGAAATGTACCCCTATGTGAACAGCACAGGTAAGAAGGAAGAGAATAAAATGTACCACTATGTCAGGAGCATAGGTAAGAAGGAAGGAAGGGGGGGGGAGATAATTTACCCCTGAATGAGGAGCACAGGTATGGAAGAGAGGGAGGGAGGGAAGAAAAGGGCACCTTAGGGATGGAGACACGATTATATGGCGCCTGGGATTAATCCCAGCTCATCAATGGTGTTCATACTGGAGTGACTGTTGTGACCGGGGCACAGAAGCAGCCCCTGCCCGGACTGCGAGGGCAGCAGAGGAAATCAAGGCTGATTAATACTGGCTATTGATCTGTAGAACAAATCCAGGCAGGAGATTTAGTGGCATCAGGTATTTACTGGGATTGGGGAAGTTTACAAGCAAAACAAGCGTGCACTATAAAATCAGTGCTAAGGAGCTATGCAAATCCTAGGGATGATACACGATGCAGGATGCCCGGTATTTACTGTGAGCTGGCAGATCCTCAATGTGCAGTAAGTGGCTGACAAAAGGGAAATAGATTCCAGCAATTCATGAGAAGCATTACACTGAACTAGGGAGAGGACATGTTTATTGTGTAAATCCTTCCTTATTCTATCTCATATATATGGATCTATCTATCTATCTAATTTATCTCTATCTATTTATGCATCTATCTATATTGAATCTATCATCTATCGTTCTATCTACAATCTATGTATTTATTCATCTAACGCTATCTACTATCTTTCTTCAAACTCTATATATTATCTATCTCTATATATTATCTATCTATCTGTCTATCTTCAAACTATTTGTATATCATCTCTTTATATATTATCTATCTATCTATCTATCTATCTATCTATCTATCTATCTATCTATCTATCTATCTATCTATCTATCTATCTATCTATCTATTGATCTATCTATATATATCCAGCCATCCTCTATCTTCTTAACTAGTGTATTTCTCTGTACATTGGTAATATTGGGTATTGGACGTTTCCCTAGACAGTAAATACCAACTATTTTTTCTACTCTTCTCTGTTATATCCTAACGTATCCAAATGACCTGTCCCAGTTGTAATTGCAATGTACCCAATGTATGTGATAGGAGGGTTACCCACGAGTAGTGTGCTCAGTATGCACATAGCTCTCTGTGTCTGGTATATGCAGTATTTTGCCAGGCAGATATTGTGTGAGAAGTAACTGTAATAAGATTGTTGATGTCACATAGACTCTGTCCATATAATAAGATTGTTGATGTCACATAGATTCTGTCCATATAATAAGAGTGTTGATGTCACATAGACTCTGTCCATATAATAAGAGTGTTGATGTCACATAGACTCTGTCCATATAATAAGATTGTTGATGTCACATAGACTCTTTCCATATAATAAGATTGTTGATGTCACATAGACTCTGTCCATATAATAAGAGTGTTGATGTCACATAGACTCTGTCCATATAATAAGATTGTTGATGTCACATAGACTCTGTCCATATAATAAGATTGTTGATGTCACATAGACTCTGTCCATATAATAAGAGTGTTGATGTCACATAGACTCTGTCCATATAATAAGAGTGTTGATGTCACATAGACTCTGTCCATATAATAAGATTGTTGATGTCACATAGACTCTGTCCATATAATAAGATTGTTGATGTCACACACTTTATCCGTATAATACTTTTCTCAAAGCTTTGAGTCAGCTCATATAAGCGTAGCATGAGAATTATAGCATTGCATCTTGTTGTAATGATAATTTGGAACAGGGATAATCCCCCATTGACCCCTCATCTTTCAGGAACACTGACCAAATATTAATCCAGCAATTCGTCACAGTGGATAGAATCTGACCACAAACGCGTGTGCTACATATAAACACATGTGCATTGTGATGTGCCCAGACAAGTCCCAATGTTATAGTCATTATTCTTTCCCCCTCACTTATATCTAAATGCTGATTGTCTACACAAAAACGCTACAAAATTAAATATCATCTTACTAATGGTCTATAGGCCCCCACTGGAGAACAGATCTGATTACTGAGGCCCCCCATAGATGCCTATACAAATACCTATTTATTTATTAATTCTTCTCTCAGTCCCCTGCACAGAATAACATATCTGATTACAGCCCCCCACAGTCTTACCTATCTGATTAGCCCACAGGACTCCAACTCTGAATCCCATACAGTGATGTATCTGACAAATACACTCTCATGTAAAAACAAGAACTATTCTAGAACCAGTAGGAAATTGCACTATGGGCTCTAAAGGTTATGTGTGTAGAACTGTATTTGGGACATAGACCCTGTATGTGCAGGTGACATATCAGATCACCCTTCCTATGAATGTTATCCCTCCCTTGCATTATACTGTAGCCATGTTGGCACCTACATTCATCCATGCCCCTTGTAATGTTGCAGGCACAGACAGAAAGAGAGGCCGCCAGACCTACACCCGGTACCAGACCCTGGAGCTGGAGAAGGAGTTCCACTATAATCGCTACCTGACGCGACGGAGACGCATCGAGATCGCACATGCCCTGTGCCTGACCGAGCGACAGATCAAAATCTGGTTCCAGAACCGCAGGATGAAATGGAAAAAGGAAAATAAGGCTTCCAGTCCTTCCTCAAACAGCCAGGAAAAGCCGGAGACTGAGGAAGAGGAAGAGGAGTGACCAGACCCCAGAAAAGACTGGTGCCCCCTCCACAAGATCCACTGGCTCTCCTGGATCCTGTCATACTACCTAGATCCCTTTTATACTATAGGGTTAGCTACCTACCCCCAATGTGGTGACAGAGTAGATTCATTTTGATGTGACTCCATATAGCAAACGTGCCGGTCCTTCAGAGACCCCCAGACTCCAGAACCGTGAGACCCTAAAAAGTACAACGATCGTGACTGTGTGTAGCTCATCGGAGACCCCAAGTGTTTGTGTAGGACTGTGCTTTGTTTCATTCCGTTTAATAATGACGTCATGTGGTTGATAGTCACGAATCTGTGGTGACTTAGTGACAGAAAAAAAAAGAAACAAATTAGTTGTCCAATATTTTGACCAGAAAAAAAAATGACAATTTTCGTCATGTAATGTGTGTGCGTGCAGAAATATGTGCTGTATTATTATAATTTAATCATAGTGACTTTTTTTTCTTTGTTTGTAAATGCTCTGATCTTGTAATATTTCAAACGAATAAAATAAAATGGCTGGAAACTCTGTTCTTTATTTATTGTCCTATATAACACTGATAATAATAGCTATATTGTTCTAAATTATTTACCTGAAAAGTAACTGTAAAAATTATTAATATATATATATATATATATATATATATATATATATATATATACAATTTTTATATATAGAAAATTATGTGTACGTTATGCCCAATATCTGTATATTTTTCCATATCAGATGTATGTAAAGTGATCTGAATGTACGAGGGTGTATATATATATGTATATATATATATATATATATATACATGTATATATATTTATATATATACATATATATATGTAGAACAAGCTGAAGAAGGATCCAGCAAGGCAGAATGACTCCAAAAGGCAACAAAAGTTGTTTTTTTTTTTCTCTGACTTTTGGAGTCATTCTGCCTTGCTGGATCCTTCTTCAGCTTGTTCTACATATCTTGGAAGTCTCCCACTTCGGGTCCGTGCAATAAGGAGAACAAGGACGCCGGGGCTTGAGCTCAGACAGGTGAGCTGGTCTACAACCTTTATTTCAAAATACATATATATATATATATATATATATATATATATATATATATATATATATATATATATATATATATGTACACGCACACACATATATATGTACATATATATATATATATATACGCTTGTGTGACAAAAAATATATAATTATAATTTAGTATTATTTTACAACACACAAATTATACGTTTCATACGATAGTGTGTTGAAATTTACACAGTTGAAACATCGAATAAAAGGGATACATGGACAAAAGAAAAAAAAAGAAAACAAACACCTCAATATATAATTATTTTATTTTGCACAATGTAATTACAAAATTATATTGTATTCTTGTCAATTTTTATTTCCAAACACAAGTATATATATATATATATATATATATATATATATATATATATATATATATATACATATATATAATATATATATATAATATATATATAGATATATATATATATATATATATATATGTCAGGCCTATATATTCATATTGTTAAATAGCATATCTGAGCGCTGTATGTAACACTTCTTTTATATTTTCTTTTAGCTTAACATGACAATTTAATTTTTAGTATACATCATTATTTATGGATAAGTATATATATATATATACATATAGATAGATAGATAGATAGATAGATCGATCGACAGACTTTGGCTTAGTAGAACATGTCCACAAGTATTTTCGAATATGGTGGGTTAATATTTTCGAATATGGTGGGTTAACTACTGTACCTGTAATGCACGTTGGTGGAAAAAAAAACACATCTGATCATATATGTATATATATATATATTATATTATATATATACTATATATATATATATATATATATGCATAATATATGTAATATATATACATATATATCTATATATATAAAACATTATAGAAAAAATAAAGTACGGAAGGGCCGTAAGATAGACAGATACACGTATGTGTATTTATGTGCGTGTGTGTGTGTGTGTGTGTGTGTGTGTGTACATATATATGTGTGTATGTGTCTACATGTGTGCGAGTGTGTGTGCCTGCATACATAACACAGCATGAGAAGAGTCTTCATTATTACATTTATTATCGAGAAAACATAATTATATAACTATTGTTCGACCAATATACATGTATCTATTCCTTAGTAACAAACGTAACAAAAGCATACTCCCTACAACATTTTAAGGTTGTCCTCTCTTTCTCTACATAAAATTGTATCTATATCATCCATATATATATATATATATATATATCTTTATCTAGCCGTCACTATATATATATATATATATATATATATATATATATATAAATATATATATATATATGCTGTACTTGTTTAGGTCTAGCTGAAACAATACAGTGCTTTGTATCAGACAGCGTCTTATATGTAGAAATAAAAGTCCAGAACCCTCCTCTCCATGTTCTTCATCTCCAATAAGTGCAAGCTTCTCCTTTTAGAGGGAAAGATGGCGGCGGAGAAAGGGCTGCACTTAAAGCAGTCATGAAGAAATGCAATAAATTCCTTGTTGTTTTATGAAAATTTACAACTTTGTGCTACAAGTTTATGAGTGGCTGGGTCCTGGGATTGGCCAGGGCCGGTCATGTGGACCTGTAGCCGTGAACATGAACTTTTATCATTTCCCATGTGGTTATATTGCACCAGTCTTTCGGCCACCGCACCTTG
>NC_134357.1:382433972-382461472 GCF_048569485.1 Anomaloglossus baeobatrachus
AAATTTATTGTGAAATTGTCTTTTTTATGAATAGTTTTCAGTGTGTGGTTGTTGTTTTTTGTTTGTTTGTTTTTTTTTATGTTTGTTATTATTTTTTTCTTTTATTCTATATATGTGTAGTTGGGGTTGGCCTAGTGATCTGACCTGTCCATGACAAGGACCTCTGCTAGCTAATAATAGTGAATGGAATCAGATTTACCCACAGTGATGTTATATTACAAGCACAAATAGTCTTATGTCTGTATTTTGTAGCCACCACCCCTGGGAATTCCGAGGGACCAAACATCCGTTCTCATTATAAAACACTGGCTGTGTCCTGCACTTTCCCAACACGAAAATGAGAGAGGTCCAGTATTATGGAGAATGGAGAAATTCAGGCTCCAGCAGCTCATGTCCTCTAATCCAATTCCCTCTTGTTTAGAATCCGAGGCAGCTAGTCTGGGGTATTTTATTAAATGTTGTGGACAATGAATACTTGTGGTTTATTTTCTCTGTATATTTGGCATTATGGATTCAATAACAGATTATCTGCTGGGAATAAAACATGACGTTTCTATAAAGTACAACCCAGGTCTTCTTTATTTATTTGTTTATATAAATTCTAATAAAGACTGTTGTTCATTCTTTCTTTATTTATATTTTTATTGTTCTCACTGTGAATACATCCTGCGTCCTGGAAGGAGCCGAGCTGCGATGTTCAGCTCCTCAGCATTCTCTCCAAGTTCTCTATAGAAATCTCTACCTGCCATTCTGTCCACAGGAGGGAATAGATTTTTATTTTTCCTATATCCTCTATGTATACAATAAAAGTCTAAGGAAATGTAGAGTTTTGTGGCGATAGTTGGATCTCTCCCATGGTGACATATAACACAATGGCAGCATTTCCAGATGGGGGACCGATTCAATAAATCTATAAATGACCACATGTACATGGAGACGGATCTTGTGGACACATTTTATATTCTTTAGTCTTCCTTTTTTTCCCAGACATCATTATAGATTTTTTTTTTATGAATCGTTACTAGGAATTGTGAAGTCTCGACAATAGACTCAATGTAGGACCCTGACACTCATTAGACTTTTTTTAATTCTATTAACAGTGCTAGGTATACTGTTCTGAAGACCTTAGACTATGAAGGCAGAGCACCTAATGGGTTGTTTTCTGGGTGTGTACACCCGCTGCAATGCCCCTGCTTTCCGGTAGGTGGCGCAGTCTGCTTACAGGCAGAGCTCAGCTTCCCAATGATTTTTTTTTTTTTTTGGAAGCTGTACATTGACTTGGGCCTAACGATTCTCAGATCGTCATTATTTGTAACCATAGAGCATGAATTACCTCTTGAGGTCATCAGTGAGAATTTACGACTGGTCAACAAAAGCACGTGATATCCAAACGCACCCACACCCCCATATTTGGCCGCATACATAGCAAAAACGAAGTACAGTGCATTGCTATAATTCATGAATACATCATAAATCGTGAGTCGCGGGGTGATCCACAAATCAAGCCTCCAAATTCACCCAAATGAGTTCCTACTTTGTGAACTCGTTCTCAGGGCGCTATTCTAATGGCCCCGACTACCATGTGTTAAATTATGGCACTGGCAGCAGCAATGTGAACGGCTCCTACAGGGAGGCAGGCAGCATGCAGCCCACCTCTTATGGTGCCTACAACTACAATGGCATGGACCTGAGCGTCGGCCGGGGGAGCGCTGCCGGAGCCGGCCACTATGGGGACAGCACTGCCGGTTTCACAGCCCAGGAGAGCAGGTTCAGAGCCTCCACCAGCTGCCCCCTCTCCTCCCCAGAGCCCCCGAGCCACGGAAAGGGCGAGCAGATCCCCACAGACCCAACCACCTCCGGCACCAGCCACTTCCCAGAGGTGGAAGAGACCAGCGCGTCTTCAGATCCAGAGGAAGCCGCCCCGAGAGGAGGCAGCAGCGCCCCCCGGACACAGGAGTGCAGCCCCCCTGGAGCGACCGCTGCAGACGGACAGACCCCACAGATCTTCCCCTGGATGAGGAAGCTGCACATCAGTCACGGTACCAATGCTTTTTATTTTCAATTTCACAGGGGCGAAGAGAGGAAACTCTCTATCCACGCAGCTTCTCGCCCTTGGTGCCCCAGCACTATGGTGTGCACATAGCCACCCAGTGCAGAATATGTACAGGGGGGAATAGACTGCTGTAAGATGCCACCGAGCGGGGCTGAGCTTCATATCTACACCTAGAGCACTCAAACATGTCCTAGGAAATGTCTAATAAACTTGTGCAGGGTGGAGGATGCTGTGGAGCTGATATTACACAGATAGGCCAAATGATAGCACCAAAAACTGAAGAAAGAGCAGCAGAAAGGAAAAAGAGAATAGGCAGAACAGATCTGTGCTGAGAGAAAGGATAGCAGACAGGGGAAGAGGAGAATGACCCAGGTTTCTGGGGAAAAATAAAAATAAGGAGGGGACGGCAGAGAAAGCAGAGAAAGCAGAAAGGGGAGCGAAGTCGGAGAGGGAAGTGTAGATTTGTGGGGGAATCTGAGAGAACATTATGTAGGGTGCTTCTGGGGACAGTATAGACAAGTGAGTGCAGGTTACAAGTATAAGGGAAGGCGCAATGGCAATGTGGGGGCAGGAGAAAGAATAGGATGATTTCCCCATTAAAAGATATATATATATATATATATATATATATATATATATATATATATATATATATATGTAACATTTTTTGGTAATAATGTATATATATATAAAATTATGTTTGTTAGTTTGTTTTTTTTTTACATGAAAATATATATATATATATATATATATATATATAGGGCGAGGGGCACAGATTTGTTTGTCAGTAGTAATGGCGGCAGAGAAGTCAGGGGCATATAAGAGTAAAGCCTGGTGTGTAGGAGACAGCGGTGGGCACACAGGTGGGTGCTGCCATGCACCACAAGTAATAACCGCTTTGTTCACAATGCAGATATGACAGGTCCGGATGGGAAGAGGGCACGGACCGCCTACACCCGGTACCAGACCCTGGAGCTGGAGAAGGAGTTCCACTTTAATCGGTATCTGACCCGCAGGAGACGCATCGAGATCGCACATGCCCTGTGCCTGTCTGAGCGGCAGATCAAAATCTGGTTCCAGAACCGCAGGATGAAATGGAAAAAGGATAATAAGCTGAAAAGTATGAGCTTGGCCACAGCAGGCAGCGCCTTCCAGCCCTGACGAGGGGCACAGATGCCAGGACTGCACTCTTAGCACTCTTCTGGGACACCGCTAGTGGCACTTGCTGGGCTCTTCCTGGAGGACACTTTGCTGGGCTCTTCCTGGAGGACACTCGTGGCTCCTGCCCAGACTCCCCCATCTTCCCACCATTTCTAGCTGTGTACAGTGCGCCCAGTCGCCGTGACGTTCATTGTTTGTGACTGTAAGATAATGCTGCTTCGTATGGACTACATGGCATGATCATCCAGCTCCTCAGTGTTGTAACTTATTTATAATTAATAATAATAGTAATAATAATAAAACAAAACGTCGTTGAATGGTTTACAGGTCTCTATCTTTTCCAGGACAGGTGGGCTTTATTGATGCACTAAACCCCCTAGGTTTCAATTTCAATGTCAGCTCTGTGTTCTTTCTTGGTAGTTTTGTGTTGTTGAATTGTTATCTTGTTACAAGGTATTAGACTGCAGCTATCACACCAGTAAGTGTTGGGGGAGTGAGTGACATGTTTGGTTTTGTCTATTGCCGGTACCTGTATTGTCTATCTGCCCTGGGGATTTGCCAAACCATTGTTGTATTTGTATTCATATTAAAAAGAAATGTTTCTCTTATTTGTCAGCTGTGTCTGGTCTGTTCACTACTTTCCCTTATCGTGCATTGCATTTGTTGATCGGACATAATTATGTGTATATCTTGTATGTCACTTGTATGTGTAAATATTTATACAGAACAAGTACCACTTTCAAGGAGGTCAAACAAATATTTATCGTCAAGATCAATCGTATCGATTTACCTAGCGATTAGAAAAGTTATAAAAAGTTTCTGAAAACTTCCCAAACTATCAAAGTACTTTCACTCCCCCCTGCACATATTAGGACCCACTCTGGTCACACATCCAAACACTAAATACTCAATAGTTTAGGTAACAACTAGTAGAAATCAAGTCAGATGTGGTACACTTACCCCAGCTCTGCTAGGCCTGTCGGACGAGTTAAGGGCAGGCTGACATCCCAATACTATTGCTATTTTAGTAGAGGCAAAACTACACCCAAAGTAGGTATGACATTTACATGTCAAATGGGTACGGTTTTATCTAGAAGTTAGATCGTAAAAATGGCCCAGACCTCAGACAGATACCCCCTCACTGGCTCGCAAAAGTCACGTGAGCTCCATAAACTTAGGTTTATGGTTTTAGGGAGTTGACAATGTACAATATATTTCACATTCTCCACAATGTTAAGTGACAGTTTAACTGGCTTGTGAGGGACGCAGCCAGGGAGGATTGCAGCAGATGAGCAGCTACAGGGAATGGCACAGACTGCACAGGCGAGCGATCCGGAGACAAAAGTAAGTTCACAGTCCCCATATCTACCTTAATGGCAAGATATTCTGTCTGCTGCAAAATTGGCGCATATGTGATCCAATGGCGCAAAGATCGAGAAGAAAGGATCGTGATTAATGATACTACGAAATGCAGAATTGTCTGAAAGTGTGTGGATCGTTTGTAGCCATGACGAGGATCGATCACATCTCACTAAAGAGGTCGCATGTACGATAAGTAGGTAGCTGGAATGTTATTAAATGGAAACTACTATTGCATAAATAGTTAATTCTAAACAGAATCAATGTAATTTGCTAAATAATGTAATGTTTGTTAAATAATGATGAGATAGATAGATAGATAGATAGATAGATAGAGGGATGGATGGATGGATGGATGGATGGATGGATAGAGAGAGAGATAGACGGATAGATAGACAGAAAGACAGACATACAGATAGATAGATAGATAGATAGATAGATAGAGGGATGGATGGATGGATGGATGGATAGATAGAAAGAGAGATAGATAGATAGATGGATAGATAGATAGATAGATAGATAGATAGATAGATAGATAGATAGATAGATAGATAGAGGAATAGATAGATAGAGGAATAGGTAGATAGATAGATACATAGATAGATAGATAGATAGATAGACGGATGGATAGAGGAATGGATGGATGGATGGATAGATAGAGGAATGGATGGATAGAGGGATAGATAGTATATATATATATATATATATATATATAAAATGGAGAAATTAAATATAGCTAGAATATATAGATAATATGAGCATCTTTTGTGTCCTGTATTTGTGGGTCCATTCCAGCCTACAGCATTAATATCATACTTTTAATTTAACAGGGATACATCGCCTATACAGGTAAAATCGTTTGATACAATAGATAATAAACATTTTTTTTTTCATATACTGATAAGATGTGTAAGATTTGGGCTGCTTAAATGTCATTTAGATGACTATATGCAGATAAGATATTTACAGTAAATGAGCAGATGCAGCATCTGTTGTGGCTTCAGATCTGTTCTCAGAGTTCACCTCACTATGTGTCAAGAGAAATGGATTTAGTAGTGAATTACAGATGACGAATTATCTATGAGAGTCGTTTAGCGAGTCAAATTACAATAGGAATACTGTGCTAAAATTGGTGAATGAATAGAGTTTTTGCATTCCATTTTTTCGGTGTTTATAGTTTAGTTTAATAGAGTGAAATTGCAATTCGACACTGAAGATCTTAATTACCCTGACTGCAGATGAATGCGGCAGATATTGCAGGATGAGGGGTATCTGGGGGGCAGAGATGAGTAGGTGCTGGGGGTGGGGGGCAGAAGTGTGTAGGTGCTGTGGTGGGGGGCAGAGATATGTAGGTGCCCTGGGGGGGACAGAGATGTGTTGGTGTTCTGGAGGGGACAGAGATGAGTAGGTGTTCGGTAGTGGGGGGCAGAAGTGTGTAGGTGCTGTGGTGGGGGGCAGAGATATGTAAGTGCCCTGGGGGGGTCAGAGATGTGTAGGTGCTCTGGGGGGCGAGGGGGGGCAGAAAAGTGTAGGTGCTCTGGGAATCAGAGACGTGTGGGTACTGGGGGGAGAGGACAGGGATTTGTAGGTGCTCTGGGGAGGGAAGAGATGTGTAGGTGCTGGGGGAGGCAGAGATATGTAGGTGCTCTGGGAGGAAAGAAATGTGTAGGTGTTCTGCGGGGACATAGATATGCAGATGCTCTGGGGGGACAGAGATATGTAAGTGCTCTAGGAGGACAAGGATGTGTAAGTACTCTGGGGGGGACAACAGAGATGTGTAGGTGCTCTGGGGGGAAGATATGGGCATGTGCTTTGGGGGTACAGAGATGCGAAGGTGCTCTAGGGAAACAGTTGTGTATGTGATCTGGGGGCAGAGATGTATAGGGGCTTTGGGGGGACAGAGATGTGTAGTTGCCCTGGGGGGACATAGATGTGTAGGTGCTATTGTTAGACAGAGATGAGTAGGTGCTATTGTTAAACAGATGTCTAGGTGCTGTTTGGGGACAGAGATGTGCAGGTGCACTGGGGGGACAGAGATGTGTAAGTGCTGGAGAATAAACAGGAAAGCGGGGATGTGGCTGTACAGACAAAAAAAGTTATTACTGGGTACTGTTTGCTTCAACTATTTCTTCACAGATTTAAGTCTGTCCAAATAAAAGTGATGTATTTTATAGCCATGAAGAGCTATAAGCCGGAGAAAAAAATCCTTGCAGAAATGCAGAAAGTGGTGTGTGTGTGTGTGTGTGTGTGTGTGTGTGTGTGTGTGAAAATTATTGGTGTATGTATATAGGTGTACCATTTCTAGATGTATCTTTCTTTCTTGCTTTCTTTCTCTCTTTCGATATTACTTTCTATCTATATCTATCTATTTAACTAATAATAATAACATTATTTATCCACTTTTATAGAGCCAGCAATTCCATAACGCTTTACATACATCAACAAGACTGTCCCCATTGGGGCTCACAATCTAAATTTCCTCAGTTTCTTTCCTAGTTTCTTTCCTTCTTTCTTTCTTTCTTTCTTTCTTTCTTTCTTTCTTTCTTTCTTTCTTTCTTTCTTTCTTTCTTTCTTTCTTTCCTTCCTTCCTTCCCATCTATTTATCTATCTGTGTTCTACACTATAATTTTCTGTGAATATTTTCCTGAATAATTCGCTCGTTTTTACATTATTCTAATTCTGATTTGCATTAGTGATAAACATTGCTCTACTTTTAGTAAAATATGAATACTCTTCTGGGCTCTGCAGTAGTGGGCACAGTGCAGATCGTTGCACTTTTCACCCCACGAGCTGCCTGTTGTACCCTGAACCCTCCTTCACCTTTCCTCGATCATCATTCTGCTGAGAATTAACGTTTCTATAATTACCAAACTATCCCTTTTCCTCTTAATGCGGGGAAGTTTGTGGAGTGAAATGTTTTATTTGCTGGTAAGTAAGTAGGTGATGGAAATCTGCTAAGCGATTTAATTAGGAATATCAAATGAAAAGCAAAGGGGCACAAATGAGCTGAAAAAGCGCAGCTATTCTAAACGATTAAATCGCCATTTTGGCAGGATAATGGGGTTTGCATTCTGAATAGGAGAAGCTTTGCACATACCCCATCAATTATTCATAGAGAGAGGGATCATTGCGAGGTCAGCAGTCTGGTGCAGAGAACAGAACCAACCAGAGCTCACCCTCCACTGTCGGGAATCGTTACCCACAAGGGTCACTGTCCAGGAGCCAGGGCAGGACATTGGCAGTATGGCCTGGCAGTATGGCACTGGCACTATGGCACTGGCACTATGACACTGGCACTATGGCACTGGCACTATGACACTGGCACTATATTCTGATACAATATAAATTGCAATAATACATATAGCTATTATGACAATTAATAAATATCAGACATGTGCATTACTGCGGATCAGTGAAATTCTAGCATTTGTCCCTCTCTTCTCTCTTTTACAGTCCAGAACAGACAAAAAAATATCTTTAACAAATTCTGGGAATTTTTACTGATCCTGTACAAAAAGAGGGGCTAAGTTCATTGCAGCCATGGCAATTATGGCAGCAGATTGAGTGACCTGCAGTACCCAATAATGAACAGCAGAGCCCGCCTTAGACCAGGTTCACATACAGTTTATGGCCATAAATACATTGACCAGCTGATACCTCTACCTAAAAACATTTAAAAACATCCGATATCCTTCTCTTATCCATGTTATGTGTGATACCTATGATGTTATTAAAAAAAATAAAATAAATGAATCAGTAAATATTGATGAATTTGATTTGGAGGAAATATAATCACCTCTTTATATAAATCAGATACCTGCAGGTTACAGCTCATCATTCCCTGTAAGATTAGGATGCAGTTAATTCTTTATTTTACTAACAATTATAAAATAGTTGCTCTTACATAACAAAAAAAAATAAAAATAAAGAGAGGCCAAGATACATCCAGTCTGTCTGCTGCAGCCCCAGGGCAGCCTGACAGGGGCTTGTTAGCACCATATCATGGTCCTTGAGGTCAAGAAGTAAAGGGGTCAAAAGTTTACGTATGTAATTCACTGCTCTATAGATCCACTGCACTTACAGCAGATTTCAGACCCTTCTGTATAGAGCACATGCACTCTCTGAAGATAGCCACACAAGTGAGAAGTTAATCTACTGGGTATCAACCGAATTAAATCATAGTGATCATCAATATATCTAATATACAGAATTAACCAAATATGTATATATTAATATATAATGTATATGAATGGTGGCTACAGTGACTGCCAATTGAGATTAATGCATAGTTTTTACGCTTTGTGCGCACGCTGCGTTATTGCATGCATTTCCTTCCCAAGCAAAGTCTATGAGATTACAGTTTTTCATATTGCAGCTTTTTTTGGCTGGTGACCACAAAGATGCAGCATGTCAACTCTTTCTGCGTTTTTGCCTGCGTTTTGAGCCCTTCCAGTCAATAAATTTAAAAAACGCACTGGGCAAAAACTCGGTAAAAAAAAAAACCGCACAGAGCACACTCAATAGCCATTGTTATCCTCAATAGTCATTAGTGCAAATGCAGTGCACCATATCGTCATCTCAAAACATGTAGTATGTCATAGGTAATGGTGGACATATTTTCAAATGTAAAGAGAACGCTTGAATAATATGTCTACTGTAATAACATGGAATACATAGGGCAGAATCATAGCACATGGGGGTATATTCTCATGGAGGCAGATCAGCTATCAGGTAACCCCAGCGATTGGTGTAATACATATCTCAACAACATTCAATGGCAATATTAATATTTTACTATTCTCACTGACCATTACAATTTCAATCAACGATGGTAGTCATCATTATCATTACATATATATATATATATATATATATATATATATATATATATATATATATATGTGTGTGTGTGTGTGTGTGATAATACAAATAAATTAATGTTTAAGAAGTTCTTGCAAATTACTTATAGTTACTTTACATAAAGGAAGATGCATAGAGTAGTCATTTAAATAGGACAACAATTATAAGAGACCTTTTAGGACAAAGAAGCTAAAGACAAATCAATTGCTAATACTCAACTCAATTTTTTGAATAGTAAGTAAACACACACAAATAATAATAATGACAATAATAATACATATAATATTGCTACAAAAATATGACTTCCTGCAACACTATTCTTAGCATGTATTGTAATGACCATAGTATTATTTTATTTTATTTTTTTTATTTTAATAATAGTTTAATATTTAGTATGAATTTTATTGTCAATTACAAGAAACAAGCCAGGGGCTATATCGCATCTAGTTATGAGAGCAATAAAATGCTGCTACACTATAATCACATTACATTTTTTCACATTGTTTAAAAAAAAAAAAATACTAGCTATGTAGTGTGTTCCCATCTTCATATAAAACATCCAAACACTTGCTTGCTATCAAAAACATATTTCCTAATGTTCTTGTCATATACATGTGCGTTCATGTTAATGTGCTATGAAAGTGCCATCATTGTGTATATATATATATATATATATATATACACATACACGTGTGTGAGTGTGTGTGTAAACATTTGTATATATAAATGTGTATGTGTGTATTATGTATATATACAGCATATGTGTGTGTGTGTGTATATATACAGGTATACACACACGCATATCTATACATACATGTGGATGTGTGTGTGTGTGTGTGTTTGTATGTATATATCTGTATATGCACACATATATATATATATATATATATATATATATATATACACAGGTAAAATATATCTTTGTACCGTGTCTGCTTCACATAACTTGTTTTTTTTGTTGTTTTTTTTTTTACTGCACTATTCTATGTCCTGTTGTGTATAAATATGTGACTCTTCAGATTTTGTGTTATACCATGCCTGATGAAGAGAACTGAGTAGTAGTAGTATAAGAGACCTTTTAGGACAAAGGAAGCTAAAGACAAATCAATTGCTAATACTCAACTCAATTTTTTGAATAGTAAGTAAACACACACAAATAATAATAATGACAATAATAATACATATAATATTGCTACAAAAATATGACTTCCCGCAACACTATTCTTAGCATGTATTGTAATGACCATAGTATTATTTTATTTTATCTTTTTTTTTATTTTAATAATAGTTTAATATTTAGTATGAATTTTGTATGTGCGTTTGTATGTATATATCTGTATATGCATATATATATATATATATATATATATATATATATATATATATATATATACAGGTAAACTATATCTTTGTACCGTGTCTGCTTCACATAACTTGTTTTTTTTGTTGTTTTTTTTTTTACTGCACTATTCTATGTCCTGTTGTGTATAAATATGTGACTCTTCAGATTTTGTGTTATACCATGCCTGATGAAGAGACCTGAGTGGTCTCGAAAGCTTGCTATTATTACCATCTCTTCAGTTAGCCATTAAAGATATAAACTTCTGAGGACTCTCAGTTCTTTTAAACAAACGTTTTGTGTGTGTGTGTGTGTGTGTGTGTGTATATATATACTTATATGTATTTATATATGTGTACAGAAATATATATAAATATATACATGTAAAGCACACACATACACGCATATTTATATATGCATATAATATATATGCGTGTACATGAATATATATACATGCAAATACATGTATATACAGAGAAAATGTTTATCTGTGTGTTTATATATATATATATATATATACATGAGTAAATAAATATATATTTATATAACTGTGCACACACACACACACACACACACACTATCATTCATCTATCTATCCATCTATCTATCTATCTATCTATCTATCTATCCATCCATCTATCTATCTATCTATCTATATCTATCTATCTATCTATCTATCTCTATCTATCTATCTATCTATCTATATCTATCTATCTATCTATATGTATCTATCTATCTATCTATCTATCTATCTATCTATCTATCTCTCTCTATCTCTCTCTATATCTATCTATCTATCTATCTATCTATCTATCTCTCTCTATCTATCTATCTATCTATCTACATATATAGAGTTCATGGAGCAGCAGTGATTGCACTTTGATGGCACATTGTCTCCTATTTTTTCTTGCTCTGAGCCTCCATGTTCTCCCCTGTAGTTGGGGGCTCTGACTCCAGGCCCAGGGTCCCGATATAGAGTGTGTCCCGATATAGAGTGTGCTGTATGTGGTGCTGGCTGTGGGCTGTGGAGTGGGAGAGGCCAGCACAGGGTGAATCGCAGGTCACAGCTTGTTGGAACTATATGAAAATGCCAGCGGCAATCACACACCACGCCTCGCTGTTTAACAAAGACTGACAAACTATGAGATTAATTTCCACCCCCAAAAAAACTGGGGATCTGTATTTCTAATGGGCTCATAAGACCCCTGTGCCGGACCTCACCCAGGAGCACAGCCTTGTACTGCGCTGCTTCTAATGTATGTGCCAGCAGAAGGACCAGAGGGTTTTTATAACATCCTTGAACCTCTGTGACATCTAACATTTAACACTATGGAAGAAAGCAAAATATACAGGAAGAGGCAAGAAATGATCAAGGTACGTGGACATGGCAGAAAAGAGGTGGGGGGAGGCGCAGCAGGGGGTGGGAATCACACAGGTAGAGACCCCACAACACCCAGGGACAGACATGGGGAGGTGGGTACAGGGCGCCTGCATAGAAAGACAAGCTAGATCTTATTGTTATATATATATATATATATATATATATATATATATATATATATATATATATATATATATATATATATATAATGGGTGATATCCTATCAGGCAATATTAAATAAATAGTTAGGGGCCCTAATTTTTTTTTTTTTTTAAATAGGTTATGAAGAATGATAGACGATATCAGTGGCTGCACAGGTTATTTTCTTCATTTGATCTTAGGTTGAAATATTTGTAATAAGGTAGTTAGGAAAATACATAAGTTGGTATGTGTATAGATAAATATTACAGATATAGGTTTAGAGAACAGATAGATAGATTATAGATAGATAGATAGATAGATAGATAGATAGATAGATAGATAGATGGTCAGTATGCTTATTTATCATCCCCTTATCCAAACCAGTGATAAAATATCTGTTCCGACATAAATAAACATACTGATCATCTATCTATTTATCTATCTATCTATCTATCTATCTATCTATCTATGCCTATATAACTGATCTCTAACTGTATATCTATAACATTTATCTAAAAATATAACTTTATATATCTTTAAATATATTTTTCTTTTTATATATATATTGCCCAAAAAAAATAAGGGGAACATGCACACAACAAAATAGTATTTTAGTGTTCCCTTTATTTTTTTAGCAGTGTGTGTGTGTGTGTGTATATATATATATATATATATATATATATATATATATAAAAAGAGATAGATAGATAGTTAGATAGATAGATAGATAGATAGATAGATAGACTAGTGCTTGTATTTTTTTGTGTTCATACATTTGAATGTAAAGAATACAGATATATTTATTTTTTACTTTGTGCCGACAAGTTATGATTAAACACTTATTTTGTGATATGTGCATTAATTGTAAAATCGCAATGTACAATATGTGTATTAGTGGATGGAAGAAAAGTTGTTTTTAGAAATCTCTTGGACTTTCGTTTGTTGGATGTTTTCCTGGAGTTTGGTTTGTAGGTTTCTTATGATTTAATAAACTTAGTGGACAGTTAGTTATGTGCCTGTGACTTTATTTATTCATAGTGCATTTAGTGAGTAATATCTAGATTAATTTCTGAAAGAGTTAATATGTGATATTAATAAAGAACACCTTTCATGTCTTACCTTTTATATATATATATATATATACATATAAATATATATATATATATATATATATATATATATATATATATATATGTGCCTTTATTTTGGCAAGCCCTGTGCATTGATAACCAGGCTGTGTAATTTTGGGACATTGCTGCTGACTCCTTGTATGTGGAGTATCTGCTGTGCAGTCTGTGTTTAGCCCTCATATCATTACACCCGGCAGATATATTTATGGGGTGAGGTTCATTCACGTTTCCTCTTTTATTACCTGAGGACACCACGTTATTGCATAATGTGTATTTGAGTGTTCTCTATTATTCATCACTGACTACATGCTTTATGCATTGAATATTCACGTTATTGTCTGTGGTGCTAATAATATTATTTGCGGTTTTGGAGTTCTTTGGTCTTAATTCTACACTGGATCTGCCAGCAATCAAGGTGAAGATTATGTCTGTCTTCTGTATGTACCCTGTAGATCCGAATTTGTGTGAGGACAATCATGTCACAAATTCGTGTCTGGGGGGATATGCAGTTGACATAAACGCTACAGGAGATGCCGTGTGAATTAGGCGCTTCGTCTTTTGCACCATGCGGTTTGTTAACTTGAACTTGTTTTGCATTTGGAGAATTCTCAAAAACTTTAATCACGATTTAGTGATCCTATAATTAATTACAGTGATCATCATCCGACAACATTCATTTACTGTTTGCTCTGCTGAAAATGTCTTCTATTTCTCCCCACTGTGCTCCAGTGACTTGCAATAGGCAATTTAATAATGTGCCTAAATGGAATTTAGTAAAGCAAGTATCCCGAATTAGTTGATGAATTTTCTATCGATCCCGAGCAGGACGTATTTGTCTCTGCCAGTCTGTGCTGAACCTCCCGTCTGCAGACGACAGCCAGACCCGTCCGCCGCCTGCAGCCCAAATCTGGGTTTTCACTTTCAAGGAAGATTTTCTACTAGTCAGACACTTTTATTTTGGAAGATGATGCCAGCGATGGAGGAGGGGTGATCTACACGAATGCATGGCACCCTGTATAGTCATAATGCAGGAGCTTGGTAATTAGAAGGGGTGGGCACTTTGGGGGGGGGGGGGCGATAACCTGCCTGGCTGCCTGCGCTATGGCGCACGTTTCCTTATCCGGGGATGGAGGGAACATTTCTATTGGCCCTGGGTGTCACATGCAGACTCAACTTTGTTCACTTGACAGTAAGTAGGAGGGTTCTACCAAACAGGAAAACGAGCAGGACTACAGGAATAAATCCTACATGGGATTTGGGTTAAATTCAAACAAATAAATGGCCATGAGTTCGTTTTTGATCAGCTCAAATTATGTGGACCCCAAATTTCCACCATGTGAGGAATATTCCCATAGTGATTACCTCCCTAGCTCCTCTTCAGAGTATTACTGCAGCCAGAAGAGGGAAGCCAGCTTCCAGCATGGGGCGACCTACCCCCGACCAGCCTGCACCAGCCAACAGTACTCCTCCTGCCAAGGCTCCGGATCAGCAGCTGCTTCCATGGTATCTTCCCGGACTCACCCCCAAGTTGGACTGCTACCTGAAGACGAGCATCAGAGCCAGACCATCATCCCCAGGTCCCCTCCGTCCTGTGGCCAGGTCTCCTCCGAGCAGAAGCCCTCAGACTCCTCCAGCGAGAGCCCAGTGGTGTACCCCTGGATGAAGAAGGCGCACCTCTCTGCTGGTAAGTGCGCCAGTTGTCTCAGCTATCAACTAAGCCAACACTTGGAAATTGTGTGTCCTTTTAAATTTACGATCTTCTGTTTGCAGGGCAGTATAATTACATCCTCTATAAATTTTTATGACTCCACTTGGCCAACTGCCTTTGAAGTAGACTTTACCATCCTCCTCAAATTTCTCTAAAGCTTTTTTTTAGTGTTGTGGACCTTCCTACATTAAGGTTTTATGTTATTTCTAATTTGTGTTTAAGTGGCAGATTGGGTAAACTTTCACTGCATCCTGTCACTTTAACGTGGTGCTGTTAAAACTTAGTAGCTGGCATGTAACAACTAGGAATCAGGGTTTATGTATAATTGATAGCAAGGGGACAGACAGAGTGCTCTTAACAGCAAAACTTTATTTATTTTTTATATCCATTTTTTTTCTTAATCCAGTCTAACGAGCTTCTATCTCCAGCATTAAGAGTTTGTGTTTGGTTGTCTTGCAGTGAATGGTCCTTATTCTGGGGCAGAACACAAGCGCTCCCGCACAGCCTACACCCGGCAGCAGGTGCTGGAGCTGGAGAAGGAGTTCCACTACAACCGGTACCTGACCCGAAGACGCAGGGTGGAGATTGCGCACACGCTGCACCTCTCCGAGCGGCAAATCAAGATCTGGTTCCAAAACAGGAGGATGAAATGGAAAAAGGATCATAAACTTCCAAATACTAAAATCAGATCTAATCCCTCCTCAAACCTCCAAATGACAGGGGGGGAGCTGAGCCAGAACAAAGGTTCTCCGACCTGTCCCTAAAATCTGCAGCTCAGATCCATTCTGGTTATTTATAGAAAGAAGAAGACTTGGCTGCGACTTGGCTTTGTTCCTTGGCTCATTCAGGGAAAGCCAGTAGATAGATTTCAGATTTGGAGAAGATAGATCTATGTTTCATCTTTAATCACGCCAAACTCTGGTCCATTTGTCATGTTTACATTGCGGTACAAAGGATGAAGGGGGCTTGACAGAACCGACGCTCACTTTAATAAATGAGGCTCCTTGTTCTAGGGGAACTGTATCTTCTCTGGCGTTGTGTTATTACAGCAGGACACTGAGTGTTGCTGGTGACGTCCACATACAATACACTTTATACTTCTACATGGCCAGGGCTGGTTCTTGTCTGATGATTACTGTTTAATAGTTAAATCAACTTCCAGTCCCTTCCTTGCTGCCCAGTGGGGGATATTCCAACACCCAGAGCCATGTAGTGCAAGAACAGAACCAGAAAACCAGTCACCAGTTGATTAACCACATGGTATCATATGTATATACTGCTCTAGCCCACTTGGTCCTATTGTATATACTGCTCTAGTCCACCCGGTCCCATATGCATCTATTGATGTAGCCCACCAGGTCCCATATGTATATTTATACTGCTATAATCCAGCAGGTCCCATATGTATATACTGTATCAGTCCACCGGGTGCCATATGTATATACTGCTCTAGTCCACCCGGTATCATATGTGTATATTCTGCTCTAGCCCACCCGGAATCATATGTATATATAGTGCTCTAATCCACCCGGTCCTATATGTATATACTGTTCTAGTCCACCCGGTGCCATTAGTATATACTGCTCTAGTCCACCCAGTATCATATGTATATACTGCTCTAGTCCACCCGGTATCATATGTATATACTGCTCTAGTCCACCCGGTATCATATGTAATATATTGCTCTAGTCCACCCGGTATCATATGTATATACTGCTCTAGTCCACCCGGTATCATATGTATATACTGCTCCTTCCCCAGTTCCTTTGCTATGAAATATCCCCTTCTTTATTGTAAATAGTCTATAAATAAATATTTTTTTCTGCCGTGAATCTCTGTCTTTATGTGTGCTGGGGTAAGATGGCAGCTCCCTGGTTCTGCCTGCAGGCCGACCTATCTGTAAGTACTGTTTATCTTCTACATTACATCTTATTTGCTCTTACTCACTGTAACACCACTCCATAATGACTGGCAAATAGCACTTAAGGGAAGATGAAAGTTTATTTTACACTTAAGACGCATTACACATTCAGCACAAGATTCTGGGGCTAACAATCACCCTGTTCCTCAATACATTACTTCCCAAATTTAGTTTTATTATTATTTTATTGTATTTTTTAATATTTTTTTTTGCACAGATGTTTCTCAGTGTTTCCAGGTCTTTCTGTGCGTTTTCATATTACAAAGGATCTTGGCCACTGCAATAGCTCAAACCCTGACAAGCAAATAGATAATCAACAAGACAAATGGGTTCTTTTGTGAGACGTGGCCTTGTATTAATTTTCATTTTCGTCCTCTCTTACTGGATTTCAGTTATAGTCTAAATATAATATTTACTATCGGTTTCTTCTCCTTTATATGGTCAGGTATTGTGTTTGTTTCACTAATTATTGTTACAATTAATATATATATATGTATATATATATATATATATATATATACAGTGTATATATATTTATAGTCTATCTATATATCTATCTATCCGCCAGTCTTTCTTTCTATCTACCTATCTATCTATCTATCATCTATCTATCTATCTATCTATCTATCTATCCATCCATCCATCCATCCATCCATCCATCCATCCATCTATCTATCTATCTATCTATCTATCTATCTATCTATCTATCTATCTATCTATCTAACCATTCTATAGATAATGATAGATAGATAGATAGATATAGATAGATAGATAGATAGATTGATTGATTAATATACCTATACCAGTCTGTTTTGTACTGTTAATGATTGTTGTACGTATACCCTCTTTCACTTGTAAAGTGCCATGGAATAAATGGCGCTATAATAAAAATAATAGATGGATAGATAGAAACAGCATATTAGTATAACAAAGGAACATATTATTTTGTGCAACTAAACTATCAGGAAATAATCTTTTATATATATATATATATATATATATATATATATATATATATATATATATATATATATAAAAATAAGTCTTTTTAAACAACAATGATTAATAATTGTGGCACAATCTACCATTACACAAGAATGTTCTGTGTCCTGAGTGGATCCAACAAGAATTCTATTATGTGACATGTAACATTTAAATTAAGATGTATCTTTTCGGAGCAGAAAAATTAGAAATATTATGATTCTCGCATGAATGTTATCTTGCTATTGTAGAATTATTTTGAGGGCCAAACCGTGTAAACTGCCTTTGGAATAAAGAAATATTCAAATTTTCAGCCCTGTAACCCGCATTATTTAAAAGAAGAAAAAAAAAAGTGTACATCTGGCGCAGTCCCTCAATATAATTCCTATTTTCTTCCCTTGTGAGATTGAAATAAAAGACGGTCTGAGGAGCAGAATGGCCAGTGGACATCTCTTTCTGTTGAATGTGAGGTTCACAAGCATTATTTGTAGACACAGTCCAAGAAAAATGTGAGAATTATGCAGAATAATCATTAATCACTCCTAAAAAAAAAAAGAACTTACCCCATGTCTTTGTTATTGAACAGCAAATCTGTGTGGACCTTCTGTTGGGAGAAAAAAAAAAGGTGAAGGCGTCCCTGGATCCTGAAGAGAGACACAAGTGCAACCAGGGCGTTTTTTTGAGTGTTTTTTTTTTATTTTAAACACGTTGGAAAAGTTCTGCAAACATGGCCTGGAAATTAGAAGTTGTGAGAGCAGATTCCAGGATCGCTGAAGGTAACATAGCTGTGTCAAGCTGCTGCATTTTATTACTTCAAATCAAATCAAATCAAATCAAATAAGCTTTATTGGCAGGACCAAATACAAATTAGTTTTGCCAAAGCAAGTGTACATTAGGGCCTGGGGCTGTGGGGATGGTGGGTGGGGATTGTAGGAAGGATGGATGGGGCACATCCAGGGTGGGGACTGTGGGGGCACTTCTAGGATGGGGGCTATGGAAGTCCATGGCTTATGATGGGGCATATCCACGGTGGGGACTGTGGTAACGGTGGATGGGGCATATCCAGGGTGGGGATTGGGGGGCCACATCTGGGATGGGGGGCTATGGAAGTCCATGGCTTATCATAGTTCTCTTTCTCGAAGTCTATGACATTCGCTCACATACCGCGCTGCTATCTCCACTGCGCTCTCTTCTTCCCCCAGCAGGATATATATTTTCTCTTCCTCCTTCATGGAGCTGAAATCCGGGAAGAGATGGGAGAGTCTCCTGAAGTGAGTGTCCCTCACTGCTGAGTACTTGGTGCAGTGTAGCAGGAAGTGGGTTTCATCCTCCAGGGCCTCCAGGTCACAGTGTTGGCACAGTCTGTCCTCCCTTGGCTTGTAGCTCTGCTTGTGTCGACCGGATTCGATGGCTAGACTGTGGGCACTGAGTCTATATCGGCTCTTACCTCCTTTATTACCTCCTGTTACTTGTGTGGCTCAAAATATCCCCCTCCTTCCTCTCTTTGAAGTCTCTTTGATCACAGCCTAAATTTATAAAGAGAAAGTTGCTCTTCTATCTATAGGTGCATGTCTATACTCAGGCTATAGTGTGGAGCAGAAGGCACATGTAGGCCTAATATCTGTCCATAGCATAGCGCCTATATTTCACCTTTTACACCATTAGATTTAGTATACATGGTTTTATCTATATTTTTTCTTATACAAATATTCATAACGCATGCTCACGTCATTGAATTCTCAATATTTTATAAAACAGAAATCTTCAAAGTATCTACATACACATAAGATATATGGTCAATAGCTACATGTATGTATATAGGTGTGTGTATATATATATATATATATACACAGATATATATGTATATATAGTACACACATAATATATACACACACATGTATTATGTGTGTATCTGCTATATATATTTGTATATATATTATATGTGTGTATATGCTATATATATATGTGTATATATATTATATGTGTGTATACTATACACACATACAATATATACACATATATATATAGTATATACACACATAATATTTATAGACATACACACATATAGTATATATGTCACACACATAATATATATATATATACACATGTATATAATATATGCACACATAATATTTATATACATACACATATAGTATATATACACATATATAATATATATACATACACACATATGCATGATATATATACACACACACACACAATATAATAAATAATAATAATATACACACATATAATATATACACACATATAGCATACATACCACACATATATAATATATACACACACACACATATAATATATACACACATATAGCATATATACCACACATATATAATATGCATAATACACACACACACACACACACACACACGCACACACACACACACACACACACACACACACACACACACACACACCCTTAATAGGAGAAAAGAATGTGTAAAGGACAGAGCCTTGGGTTCATCTGCAGGGCACACCAGTGTGATGAACAGGGAGTGACCCAGGAAGCCTTGTGACCTTTGTGAGCCGGACAGTGTGGTGTGTAACATCTCCTAAGGCCCACTGCTCAGATCTTAGCTCACAAATATCTCCGGATCTGTTTCTGTGTTGCATATGGCTGTCTGGATGGCTTCTTCATATCTGATCTATGCCTTGTGTCCCCCTATTCTTGTTTTTTTTTACACATATGCTACAATAATACAACACTGTAGCTGTGTATATAAGTATGCACAATCCAACAACTAGAGCCCAGATGTAAACAGAACATATAGAGGCCATTAGCCCAGTTTTTGCAGGGTGTCTGATTATTCACTTTCATGGCCTATGGCCTTATCCCTGTAAACTGGGAAAGGGAGAGAGAAAAAAAAAGAATGTTGTTGTTTTTTTGTTTGTTTTTCTGCATCCAGTTAAATATTGATGTCAGAATGTTCACTTGTTGGTGTTTTATGTCTGTTTTATATGTGTCCCATACTGGAAATGCAAAAAAATATCTGAATTATGGATGTCATGTGAATGTATAAAATACATATTATTAGGCATCAATTGTCTGACTTTAGTGACTTTGGGGATGGCTTTGGCCACCAGCTAATGGAGTTTGCTGGCTCTATATATAAGTATGAACAAGAAATGAAATAACATGGGAGGCAGGCTTTGTCTACTTACTGACTTGAACCCTATGGAGCAAACAAAGGGAACTACATATGATCCCACAAGATGAGCTCTGTGAATGAGGCTTTTGAGAACTTAATACTGATATACCAACATCAAAATGGATATCTGAATTACTCCATTCATTGTTTAGACCCCAGTGTTTACATCCTTTGCACAATACAGTGTTTGTTGCCATAGATGTCTTTGTAGGAATAGTGGAAAGGCTAATGTATGTACTGAACAAAACTGAACTCACTTTGGATTAAGTCCTTAAGAATATTTCACACACATTAGATTGTATTTATGTCTAGGTATATAAAAATGTTAGGGCTGACTGCAGTAAGCAACATGATTCTATGGAGCAGGGCACCTATACTCTGTGCCACCATACAATGCCCTGGTGCCATATGTACAGAGCTATATTTATGCTATTATTCAGACTAGGTCGGTGTACATGGCACCTAGGGGGCATATTTCCATATATATCTATATATACTTTTTTCTGAAGTTTTGGGGATATTTTTCTGGCCTTTTTTGGGTCAATTATTATTATTATTATTATTATTATTATTATTATTATTATTATTATTATTACTACAAAACACAGCATGCCATTGGTATGGTGTGGTTTAAATTTATTCTGGTACATTTCGTATTTCGTATATAAGCAGTAGAGAAAAAATATAAACGTATGTTTAAGTAATAATAATGATAATAATATAATAATAATAATAATAATAATAATAATAATAATAATGATAATTGACCCAAAACAGGCCAGAAAAATATCCCCAAAACTTCAGTTTTAAAAATAGACAATTTGCTGAATAAACAAATAAATAAATGAAAAAAAAAATAGTGAAGGGGACTGGGATATTCATAATGGCTGAAAATATAAAATAAATACGTTTATTTTTTACTTCTACCACCTGATGGATAAGAAAATAAATCCCAGATTGACACTCAAACTGTATAAAAAAATTGCTTGTGGATTTCCAGCACCTCTATTTAAGAGTAGCATCTGCTTTGTACAAATCGGTGCTAAATACAGCTGTGTGCACTGTGCTCTATAGAAAGAAGAAAACAAAAGCACCAAACACCTTAGGTGGGGGTGCAGGAGGCTAAGGATCTCGACCAAGGAGCTCCACACACGACCAATGCACAGTACAATGGGCAATATGGAACACAAGATGGAACTGCATCTTTTCAATCTGTTCTCCTTACTGAAGGATATCTTAAAGTTTCTAGAAGAGGAAACTATAGCCTCTTCATAAGAAATTACTGTAAATTTCAGAATGTGCATTGAATTAGTACAATTCCTACTTTTTTTTTATTTTGTATAAGTGGTCCATAAAATAGCAGATGTATGTGTATGCATTAATATCTGGGGATGTGTAATTTATGTTTCATTGTTGTTATTTTTTTTTTTAGACTTTACTTCATTAAAGGAGAGATGAATTAATTAATGAGTAAATAAATGGATAGATAGATAGATTGATTGATTGATTGATTGATTGATTTAACAATATATGGGTGTTTATATGCACATCTGTTTTAGGAGACATTCCAGAATTTTATAGTACATATTAAATCCTAGTAATATTCAACAATTAATTATTTATAAAAAAAAACAACGCACAACAACCTTTGAATATGCAGTGGCAGTGTGTTGGAAGAGATAGTCAGAATGAATTGCCAGGGATACCTCCACCATTGTTCTGCAGTGAGGGCTGACACTCGGAGATTTCTCTCAGTCTGTGTCCTCAATGACAGATTTATGATGCCCAATAAAATGGGCTTGTTTAAATTCCCTAAATCAATCTGCGCTCTCATTATATAAACTTTACCTTTTATCTGCCTATGCTTTGAAACCCTCACCCAGATGTCTGGCTTTGTGGCTTTTTTTTTTTTTCTCCTCTCATTTTGGGTCAGTGTCCACAAGAAAAGCAAATGTTTTATTTCATTATTTCATTACTGAGCATCAAACACTCAGATTTGTTTGTTCATGGACAGTATGTTGTTTTATCTTGGAATTTAAACTAAATTCAGTTTGCTTATGTTTTGTACACAGCACATGGTAGATTTATAGATTGATGGGTGGTTATGTCGTGAATGAAAAAATCATATAGATTAGTCAGACAGATAGATAGATAGATAGATAGATAGATAGATAGATAGATAGATAGATAGATAGATAGATAGATAGATAGATAGATAGAGAATTAGATAGATAGAGAATTAGATAGATAGATAGATAGATAGATAGATAGATAGAGAATTAGATAGATAGATAGATAGATAGATAGATAGAGAATTAGATAGATAGATAGATAGATAGATAGATAGATAGATAGATAGATAGATAGATAGATAGATAGATAATTAGATAGATAGATAGATAGATAGATATAGATAGATTATAGATAGAGAATTAGATAGATAGATAGATAGATAGATAGATAGATACATAGATACATAGATGGATGGATAGATGGATGGATAGATAGATACATAGATACATAGATGGATGGATAGATGGATGGATAGATAGATAGATAGAGCATTAGATAGATAGATAGATAGATAGATAGATAGATAGATGAATAGATACATAGATAGATAATGGATAGATAGATAGATAGATAGATAGAGAATGGAGGGATGGATACATAAATAGATAATGGATGGGTGAATGGATAGATAGATAGATAGAAAGATAGATAGATAATGGAGGAATGGATACATAAATAGATAATGGATGGGTAAATGAATGAATGAATGAATGGATGGATGGATAGATAGATAGATAGATAGATACATAGATAGATAATGAGATAATGGATGGATAGATAGATAATGGATGAATGGATAAAGATAGATAGATAGATAGATAGATAGATAGATAGATAGATAGATAGATAGATAGATAATGGATGGATGAATGGATAGATTGTTAGATACATAGACAGATAGATATTTAAATAATGGATGTGATAGATAGATAGATAGATAACAGATAGATGATAGATAGATGATAGATAGATAGAAAGATAGATAGATAGATAGAGGGATAGATAGAGGATAGATAGATAGATAGATAGAGGATAGATAGATAGATGGATAGATAAATAGAAAGATAGAAAGAAAGAAAGAAAGATAGATAGATAGATAGATAGATAGATAGGGAGATAGATATTGGTAGTTTAGATTAGATTGTTGCACAGATCATGTATGTATATTTTAGCATCATTGTGCAGCACCAGGGAAACTGAGGTATTAATAATTATACATGCTTATTATATGGTTGCCCAGTTCTTAGCACAGAAGACCCCGGTGTTTTTGTGGAAGGTCATAGTGGTCCTCTGTGTATGGAAGTGAGACCCCCTCCTCCCCTATCCTGTCACGTGATTCATTAAATAATTAATGCAGAGGTTGCAGGATAGATATGTATTCGTCAGGAAAATCGCAGACATGGTCTCCTTGTGTCTGACGTGAAATTCAACTGTCCTTAAAGAACAGCCTATAGCAGATACCGAGAAGGAGAGCAGAGAGAGGGAGAGGGAGAGAGGCTGGCATAAAACAAGTGGGATCAGAGCCACACCGTGGGCTGGATTATTGTAAGTAGCGGGGATTCCCTCTGTCTGTCTGTCTCCATGTAAATTTATTGTGTCTTATTAATGTTATTGTCGTAAATGGTGACAAATAGCGATCTTCATTTCCTGCCATCCGTCCTGACTCGCAGCTATGTGTGTTTATACCCACAGAGCCGATCAGACAGGATTGTAAGGTTTATTCCCATACAATGTCCTTGATTTATGACAATCGGGGTGTCAGCGCGGTGCATTGTGTGTTTGTGGGAGAGTTGTGTTGTTTATGATGCTGTCCGCACTGAATCATTTCTCAGGATCAGCCTCTGATGAGAATCTCAGCTTCCTCCGCTCCTCTCCGGGCAGTCACCATACACAGCAGAGAGGGACATAGCTGCTTCGGGGTCTCCCATCACCACCCTGCAAGAGGCACCACTGGAGGGGGCAACACTGGAGAGGGGCAACACTGGAGATGGAGCAACACTAGAGGGGGCAACACTGGAGGGGTCAACACTAGAGAGCGGGCAATACTGGAGACGGGCAATACTGGAGAGGGGCAATACTGGAGATGGAGCTACACAAGAGGGGGCAACACTGGAGGGGTCAACGCTAGAGAGCGGGCAACACTGGAGAGGGGCAATACTGGAGAGGGGCAACACTGGAGATGGAGCTACACAAGAGGGGGCAACACTGGAGGGGTCAACACTAGAGAGCGGTCAACACTGGAGCAACACTAGAGGGGGCAACACTGGAGGGGGTAACACTGGAGATGGAACAACACTAGAGGGACAACACTGGAGAGGTCAACACTAGAGAGCGGGCAACACCGGAGATGAGGCAACGCTAGGGAGGGGCAACACTGGAGGGGGCAAAGTACTGGAGATGGGGGCAACACTGGAAGGGGCAACACTGGAGAGGGGCAACACAAGAGGGGGGAGCACTGGAAAGGGGTCACACTGGAGAGGGGAAAATACTGGAGATGGGGCAACACTGGAGAGGGGAAAACAAGGAAAGTTTACATTGGCACCAGTCTCCATAGACTCAGCACTCAGGAATAATAGGCAGCTTAGTTTGTGTGGAGAGAACTGTCCATAAAGTAGGTATCTGAAGTACCAGCATGTAATCACACCCTGTCCCATGTCTGTGTCTGTCACTGCCTGCTTCATGTCCATGCAGGCACCAATCAGTCATCACAGTTAAATAATGAACTGGACAGAACTAGGCAGCATTCATGTGCAAAGCAGAGATCATCTCATGGAACAAAGGCAGACTGGGCAGGTGAATATATATATATATATATATATATATATATATATATATATATATATATATATATATATGCAACCTGCTCCTCAGCACAGCAATGTGAAGCTTCACATATACTAGGAAGAAAGAATAAACAGTAACCTATAGGGTGATAGATGGTTCAGTGTTTGGCCAGCGTAACCTCTGAGCCTCTGAGCCAAATGTATACTGACTGACTGAACAGAGGAAGAAACCCTAATACCATCAGCATAGGGGAACCTCATAACGACCACCAGAGCGAGCACAGCTCATGGTGACAATACAAGTATTGGGGGGTATTGAATAGTAAAGAACTGATTATTCTATTGAATCTGTCAAAATTCTATTGGATGCTTGAGAAATAACGTTTCTTTCCCAAAACAAATATGTGCCCAGTTTATAGACAGTAAGTTGTAGAGAAGATTCTATCTATCTATCTATCTATCTATCTATCTATCTATCTATCTATCTATCTATCTATCTATCTATCTATCTATCTATCTGTATCATCTAGTTATTTTTCTGTTACATATAGTATATAAGAGTTTCCCCATATTTATGCATTGTATATGATATACAATGCATATATATGGGGAAACTCTTATATGAGTTTATTAGGTTTTACATCAAAAGATAAAGAGAGACTGGATGTAATTTGATCCCATACTGTGGTACATCCAGGACAATGTACAAGCCCTCTAGTTAATCATTTACGCAAATGTTTATAATGCACTTTTAACATTACACACCATATATAAGGTATACAGACATTCACACACAATCGGGTTATCATTGCTATTTCCTTTGTGAGAACATTGTAAAACTTCTCCTATAGACAGTCATATGTACACTATATATGCACGATGATAGGTACACTATATATGCACGATCATGTGTACACACAATCAGACAGCTGCTCATAACAGTTATTATTTGTATGGTTAATATTCATAGTTCATACAGTAAGTCATAGAGGGAGCAAATAATAATAATAATAATTATTATTATTATTATTATCATCATCAGAATATTGATTCAAGAGGGCAGAAATAACAAAAGGACATGGAAAGTCAAAAGAGAGGATGGAAATGTGTGGATGAAGATAGAATGAAAGAAAAAAATAAATAGGGATGTTAGGGGCATAGGGACGACAAAGAAAAAAAAAGACCTACAAGCATGTAAAGTTAATAAATGTATAATAATAAATATGCACCATATGAACAGAAAAGAAAACGGAAACAAGGAAATAAACTGAGACGTCAAAGACCAGGAAGACCTAAATAAGAAGATCGGTTTGTGTGTAATATAGATGGTGCTCAGGGCTAAGGAGATGGTTTTGTGTGATGGGGGAGGGGTGAGTGTAGGGTGCTCAGTCCTTGTGGGATGGACGTGGTGTGGTCATTGTGAATGTCTAGTGTAGAAAG
>NC_134357.1:382466472-382471472 GCF_048569485.1 Anomaloglossus baeobatrachus
CCACAGGGAAAGAACACCCATAAAACTTCTGGCACCCTTAGTAGCTGTCCCCATTTTCTGGCCAACAGTGGAGATTTGAGACCCGCACTTGATCAATGTGTCGCTCTGCCACCAATCTCAGGTCACCAGCAATGAGGCCTTTGCGGGAGAGGTGACCTTTCAGGGAGGTTGGGTGAGGCCCTAAATACAACTTGCAAGCTCGAATAATTGTGTGTAGAGCTCATCCACTGAAGGTGAGTAAGAGCACACATATAGGTATAGTTTTATGATGTTAATGGCTGCCTGTTACAATATTAGTGTTCTACTGTCAGATATTGAGGAATTATAGGTATACACTGGTGTCTAATTGGAAGCCTTTGGTACCGATCCCTTACAATTGTACAATCTTCTCCTAGGCTCTGGAATCAGCTCGTTTTTTCTTCATAAGTAATAACTTTTCCCTTTAATCTAGAGGGGAAATGAATAATTAACTGGCCGTGATGTGTTCTGTAGCCTGGTGCCAAGGCCACGTGTAATAAAGAATATATAGCCACCAGCCCATGCTTTACTGTGTGGAGGTCACAGTGATTTGTGATGGTTTTACGCACGGTATAAATGTGCGCTAATAATATTTAAAGACCAGTAACTCACAGGCTGAAGAAACATTATAGATGGGATTTGCCATATATCACACCAGTCATAGGAAACCACGTGCCTGCCACAATGAATATACAGCATTGTGCATAATATACATAATATATGACATCTAACACCTCTGCTCACTATGTGCCTCTTAGAATCTCATAGAGCCACTTAAGCCTATAGACTAGTAGGCCTCAGCTTCCTCTCTCTCTCTCTCTCTCTCTCTCTCTCTCTCTCTCTCTCTCTCTATATATATATATATATATATATATATATATATATATACAGATAGATATAGATATAGATAGATAGATAGATAAATAGATAGATAGAGAGAGAGATATAGATATAAATGGAGTGTAATATTTCTACATAATATGCAGTGAATATGCAATGAATACAGAATGTGTTTTACTCAATGTTATTGGGGCTGGACTTACTATTGTTTAATATGCTACAAATACCTTAATATGAATTGATAAAAGTAATAAACATGGGATTTCTTAGGACTTAATAACTTTCTGTTTCTGCTTCGACAGGATCTTGCTCCTGTTCATTATATTTGAAGTTTGATATTTATTGGACACGATTATTAATCTGGTAAGTCCAATATTTAGTAATTAATATTATATTGATTTCTGTGTCTGTATAAAAACAAACACCCCCCCCCCCATCCAAACAATAGAGTTCATATGAATAACAGAATGGAAATATGTAGAGTATTTTAGAAGGTTGATTTTATACAATATTGGAAACACAAAAAAAAAGGTAGGACTTCAATGGTCTTTTATACCTGACAGGCCAATGAGAAAGAGTGGACAACCCACACAGGATTGTACATGATAAATTCTTTGTCAATGATAGCCACTTCCACATGACAATCATTATGGGACTAACTCACTCAAGTGTCAAATACTTTACACTTATGAGGTGTCAGTAACTACTGGTCACATGAGTGGATAATAAGCTGGAACAGTCCTCACTTCTCCATCTGTTCAATGTTCTACTTTTCAAGATGTACATAGGATGTACTTGATGTATGTTACAGACCTTTATGGGCACTTGAAGTGCTTTGTGTATATTACAGTGTGTTATGAAATACATAAATTAAGTCATGTGACATTCATGGCCATGCTCATATCAAATATCACTCATGTATATAGTATAGTGTCAAATATAATCACAATGTGTGGGTGATACAGGTGATAGGTGATAATGAGTGGAAATGATTGATGGATGGATGGATGGATGGATACGTGAATAGAGAGGAATAGATAGATAGATAGATAGATAGATAGAAAGATAGATAGATCACATTTTATACATCAAAGCATTGAGGTTAATTATCATAACCAATCAGATCTCAGCTCTCATTTTTACCAACACTCATGAGAATGTGAAATAGACTTGACCAGTTGCCACAGGCAACATCACAACTTTTTATTTGCACTTATCACTTGGGCGTATACACTGCTTGTAATTTACCCAGGCTGACATGTCTGCTGTTCATACTAAAACTATGCTGGAATGGTTGACTGCAGCCAGAGTATGCCCTACAGATAATTTTACCATTGCCCTCATTAACTGCTTACTTTGAAATATGATTTTATTTTGGAATGTAAGGAGTGTTTGTCAGTCACTTTTTTTCCCACTTTATAACATGTAGAACCACATACTGTTTATTATGGAAAATACCACACAGTGCAACAATCAGTCTCTCTCTATCTATTATCTATCTATCTATCTATATCTATCTTATCTCTCTATCTTATCTCTCTATCTTCTCTCTCTCTCTCTCTCTATCTATCTCTCTATCAATCAATCAATTATCTATCCATTATCTATCTATCTATCCATCTAGTAATCTATCATCTATCTATCTATCTATCTATCTTATCTCTCTAGCTATCTATCTCTCTATCAATAAATCAATCAATCAATTATCTATCTAGCTATCTATCATCTATCCATTATCTATCTATCTATCTATACATTATCTATCTATCTATCCATCTAGTAATCTATCTATCTATCTATCTATCTATCTATCTATCTATCTATCTATCATCTAATTATTTATCATCTATCTATCTATTTATCTATCATCTAATTATTGATCATCTATCTATCTATCTATCATCTAATTATTGATCATCTATCTGTCTAATATCTAGTTATCTTTAATAACATAAACTATCAGTATTTCATATGCCCAGTTCTGGACTTTGCTGAGCTTACTGATGTCAACTCTGCATGGACAATTATTTATATCAAAGTTAACTGCAGGAAAGACTTTTCCATGTAGAGTAAATCCTGGTGTTCTCAGTGATATAGCACAGCAGGGAAACAATCGAGGACCCCCTGAGCCTGGCCTGGGTGCCCCCCCCCCCCCCCATTCTCCCTGTCACAGGCTCCTCGACACATTCAGTGCGTTAGTTCCTTACTGTCATGTGGTAATGAAAGGGTTAGCCTCCAGAGAGCGCTGTATAAAGCTAAATGAGCTATCCAGGAATCACACACTACAACTACAAGGAATTCTTACACTTCTCATGATAGTTCTCAAATTCTATGTATATATGTATGCATTTATGTATGACCTGTATTTTTCTTAATGTCTGACATCCCCCTACTAGGCCAGGTATTGCCCCCTAAAAACTCAGCATGGAAAGAAATATTTACTAATATTGTATCATAGGTGAGTATGCCATAGCATGAATTATGTGCATTATTAACTTATTTCTATATTATACCCCTGGGAGGGGGATCACTGTCAATTAACCCATTCGTTGCCCTCTTCACCTCCCAAGTATTTCTGGGTAATGCATTGCGTGCCCCAGTGGAGGTGCAGGGGTTAAACTGCAATGGCTGTGAAAACAACTAGACGCCCTGGATGAAAAAAGGAAACCAGATTGTAATATCCAAAGTAGGTGAGTTCACATGGGCTATTAGCATAGACTGGCACCTAATTGAGCGGAGGAGAGGAGCTCCTGCTCAGGACTAGGCCTCTGTCCACGTCTGTCATTAGCATAATCCTCAGTGACGCCGTGTTAGAGCATTAACAGCCGCTGATTTGTGGTGTAAAAAGCAAATGGTGATTTTGGTGTAATTATCTGCTCGCCTTACTGCTGGCACAGTGGAGAATACTGGCGGAATCGCGGTGTTGGCTGCTGGAACAGGCTGGAGAGCTGGGGCCATTGTTAGCAGAGCAGGGCGGTGTATAGGGCAGCGGGGAAGCTCCAGCCTGTCCATAGGAAGCCCTGAGATTAGCAGGATCTTCTCAGCGCTGCCTCCTCCAGGAGCCTCTCTCCCCCTGCCCGTGTTCTCCAGGAGCCTCTCTCCCCTGCCCGTGTTCTCCAGGAGCCTCTCTCCCCCTGCCCGTGTTCTCCAGGAGCCTCTCTCCCCTGCCCGTGTTCTCCAGGAGCCTCTCTCCCCTGCCCGTGTTCTCCAGGAGCCTCTCCCCCCCTGCCCGTGTTCTCCAGGAGCCTCTCTCCCCTGCCCGTGTTCTCCAGGAGCCTCTCTCCCCCTGCCCGGGTTCTCCAGGAGCCTTTCTCCCCCTGCCCGGGTTCTCCAGGAGCCTATCCCCTGCCCGGGTTCTCCAGGAGCCTCTCTCCTCCTGCCCCGGTCCTCATGCTTCTCTCCAGGCTGCCAGGGAGGACTCGTTGCCTATTGATTGCGCTGGAAGTGAATGTCTAAGATGTCTGCTCGAGGTTTGCTCTTCAGAGTCTGCTAAGGTAAGCTGGACCCAAATAGTCTATCAGTGAATGGCGGAGTCTGTGTCCCAGTGATTTATGACCATATGACTGCAATCTCGGTTCAAGAAGAGTTCACAGCTGCCTTTAGCTCCCTCCGCTCACACACTTTCCCTATGTCTTAGCTACTCATTAAACATCTATTTACTGCAATCTGTTTATGTGAATTATCGAAATTTTATGTAGCAATACAGCAGCTATATTTCTGCCATAGAGACTCGTGGCCAGACAGCCCCATCAAGGTGTGCACAGCCGGCGCCCATTGTCTCCTGCTTTGTCACCCACTAATATTGGCACTTTTGTCTCTAATTGCATTTATTTTATCTTATGTAATAATACAATGTAGCTTCCTACAAGAATAAGAATATGTGTTTGTTTAATAAACACAGACACACAAACAAACATGTATGGTATTGATTATATCTATTTGAAACCGTTTTAATTCTCAACCCATCATTTTTATGTAATGTTTGCTTATTTTTTGTTGTTGTTTATTTGCTTTTAATTACCCGTATATCAAATTTGTATTTCACCTGCTAATACGCATGTTATGAACAAATAATATATACATATATAATGTACATTGTTTTCTAAACTGCCTGAGAAGATGGGGGCAGTGTCAGCTAATTG
>NC_134357.1:382476472-382481472 GCF_048569485.1 Anomaloglossus baeobatrachus
CATTTTTTTTTTACATTCTGGATATTACAGGATTTTAATATGTACTGTAATTTAACCACAGTGTCATCAATACAAGTGCTTCTGAAGGCTGTGTTTTTGCTTGTTGTGGACTTATATTCTGTGGAATAATAATGCCTCACATATGTGGCTTTTGTTATTTCATCCTACTAGTAAACCACTAGTAGTATATGACAAAAAAAACATACAAACCCTAAAAGCCACCTGGTCAGCAATAGGCTTGGACATGTAGTGAGTTCTGGGACAGGCCACCTGAATAATATTGGAGCTGATCTCATGTTTATTGTTCTGTAAATTCAAGTAACAGGAGGAATATTGCTTTGTAGTGGTAGGAACCTAGGCCTTAAGATCAAAAGAACAATGTACTATCTAGATCATTGATTTTTTTGTGTCAGTTCTCTGTTAAAATATATGGGTTCCAAAATCAAAAGTACAATAATTGTAGGTCTTTCTTAAAGGCCCCCAAAAAATAATCCTCTCGTCTTATCGTGAATACAGGGTAAATAGTATAGTATACTATACTAGGAGATGTCTGCTCCTCAATCTAAGCACAGTGAATTCTGCTCAGTATTTGCTAAGCTATGTGTGTGGACATCTCTCTTGCACTTCGAGTTTACAAGGGTGAGAGCAGCCCAGAGCCCAGCTCATTCAGGCCTGGATCCTGCCAGGCTTGTGTGATCATGCGGAAATATTTATTAATGCTGCTTATGGAATCCGTTAAAACAATTATTATTTTTTCTCATTTTTGTATTATTTATCCAGCATATTAACGTATTTATGAAATTTAAGAAGGAAAATGTACTTTTTTGTATTTTCTTGTTCTAAAGGTTGTGTTTCTGTCATTGTAAAAATATTGCCTATTTAATTCTAGTATTTTAGAGAGATGTTAGTTTGTTTTCTTGTACTAATGGGTAATGTAACTACTCCTACTGGAGGCATGGGAAGACTCATCCAGCTGTTATTGTCTAGCCATGAATAGGGAGGCTGCACAAAACCCTCTGGAGAACTCTTTGTTCCTTGTAGGTCATTTTATTTGCAAAAAAAAATGTCTGTTCTAGAAAAAAAAGTCAAAAACCCTGGAATAAACTTTCTGTTATAAAATCTGTTTCATGTATTAGTTCAGTTGGGGACAGTTACCAGACAGGCTGCTTGGATTCTGTATATGTTTAAGGGTTAGGAATGAAATATTTGTCCTTTAACTCTTAAGCTGCCAGTATGGAATCGTCAACGTAACAAAAAAGGTAAAGCATATGAAAAAGTACAGTACCATGTTTTCTTCTATACATGTATATATAGGCGTTCTTGTCGACAATACAAAGAAAGATCCAGAAAGATAGTTTAAGTGGGAGGTGGCAAATAACACAAACTATACACATACATTTACTGGAGCTGGAAATACTGGAAAGACATCTAAAGTTATTGAACCCTACTGATATGCAGGTCTGTTTCTCTGGCATGTAGAATATTAATGTTATGCATGTTTCACGCAGGCAGTGATGATGATGGCTTTCAATCTAACAACCAGGAAGGACAATGCAATGGAAAGACAATGTAAAGGGTTAACATGGTAGGAGAAAGGAAAGAAATGACAATTAAAAAGCACACGCTGCATCTTTGTGATGATCACAAAGATGCACTTTTTTTACCCAAAAAAAATGCACCCTCGGCATGCATTTTTAAAATAATGCGTTTTTACTGCGTTTTTTAAGTACATGACTGGTGGTGCTCAAAAACTCTTGCAAAAACGCAGAAAGAATTGACATGCTGCATCTTTGTGATCACCACAAAGATGCAGCCCAAAAAAGCTGCAAAGTGCAGAGAGAAAAACTGAAATTTCACAGACTTTGCTGGGGAAAAAATAATGCATGCAGTTTTGGGACCAAAATGGCACCCAAAAAACGCGGCAAAGAACGCAGCGTGTGCACAGAGATAATTGTAATGATTGTATGAAATAAACAAAGGAGATAATGTGAGAATGAGCTCCTTAGTTATTGAGATAAGATTACAGCTATAAGAAAAGGAGAGGAGTAGTTCAGTGAGTGTGTAAATATTAGATCTACAAGGTGAAAACGTTAACGTTCAAATCAGTAAGATGTGCATACAAGGCTCAGTGTAGCATCCTTTAATTTGCAGAATAAAAGAAAAAAAAAAAGGCTTTTTACAAAATATAATTTTGTCCTCAAATATGTCTATTGTTGTACAGTCTACGGATCTATCCCATGGCAGCAAATATATTCGTGCCTGTTCTTGCTTCAGTCCTCATTAAATCTGTGTCAGATGTAATCCTCAAGCAGTACAGACACACAGCAGACTGTACATGAAATTACACTTATTTGCTGTACAGGAGAATATTGGAAAGTCCAGCTCGGCTCAGAATGGATCAGCTCATGCCAAACTGGAGCTACCGACTTCATTCTTCTGAGCAGACTGTACAATGACTGGACGCCATGTTTATCTGCAAGGAAAATGGCGATTCGTTGAGGATGAAAGAGAACAGATGAAAGGCTTTGTGCTCCCAGAGCCTCACAGTTCTACCAAGCCTGCAAAAATAAGACACACAGATAAATCAGGAGCACAGCAAAGGCATACACAGAAACATCATACATCCTCTAATGCAATATTTATCTAATATTTTTCGTTCTCATTTCTATCTTTCTCATATCTATCTGTATATCTTTCTATGTTTTTTTCCCCATATCTATCTTTATTTCTTCCTCATATCTATCTATCTATCTATCTATCTATGTATCCATCTATCTTTCTATCCATCTTTCTATCCATCTCTCTTTCTATCCATCTTTCTCTATCTATCTTTCTATCCATCTTACTATCTTTCTATCCATCTATCCATCCATCTTTCTATCCATCCATCTTTCTATCCATCCATCTTTCTATCCATCCATCCATCTTTCTATCCATCCATCTTTCTATCCATCCATCCATCTTTCTATCCATCCATCTTTCTATCCATCCATCCATCTTTCTATCCATCCATCTTTCTATCCATCCATCTTTCTATCCATCCATCTTTCTATCCATCCATCTTTCTATCCATCCATCTTTCTATCCATCCATCTTTCTATCCATCCATCTTTCTATCCATCCATCTATCCATCCATCCATCTAGTATGCATACATAAGAATGGAATTTTGTTCTACTAAAAGCTAAAGTTTATGATATCACAATACAAAATCATATATATATATATATATATAAATATATATATATATATATACACACACACACACACACACACACACATTATACACATATATTATAAAATATAGATTGTGATATCAGAAAGATCAGCAGATTGGTAGAGCAAAATATAATGCAACCATCCATCCATATATCTCATGTATTACACACACACACACAATTTTTATTTATATATTTTATATATATATATTGACCTATTTTATATATATATATATATACACATATATATGTATATATATAAAATAAGTCAATATATATATATAAATATATATAAAATATATAAAATATATATATAAAAATTGTGTGTGTGTGTGTGTGTAATACATGAGATATATGGATGGATGGTTGCATTATATTTTGCTCTACCAAACTGCTGATCTTTCTGATATCACAATCTATATTTTATAATATATGTGAATAATGTGTGTGTATAATGTGTGTATATATATATATATATATATATATATATATATATATATACATATATATATATATATATATATATATATATATATATATATATATATATATATACACACACACATATATATAAGTTCATGTTCACAGGCAGTGATCATTTGAATCTTTGGTTTCAGAAAACATATTCTTACCTTACCTCCAGATGGGATAGTCTTACCAGTATTTTGAACATATGTGTTAATGCTCTAATCCCATCCCCCCTTCCAAAAAAAAAGAAACAAAACAAAAACCTTGTATTTTCCACTGAGACCTGTTGTGATGTAGACCCAGCAGGTATGGCTGCATGGTGCAAATTAAAGCACTTCATTTTGCTTTCCATTCTCTGCTCTGAAATAAAGAAGGGTAAATATTATTACAATATAAAGGTCGGACATTCTGTACAAGATGGAGAAGAGAGCAGTCCCTGTGCTGGTAATGGAGGCTCCCTTATTCTGGCTCCTCATCCTCGCTGTTTGCCAGGATTGTCCTAGCTGTACACCCACCACCCACACAGATTTTTCAGGAACAAAAGTTTCCATGCTTTCCCTAAAAAGCAGCCCAGCACCAGAGCTGTGGGAGCATCAGACACTTCACACCATTCGGTTGAGAATTTTCAGCCTTCTTGGGCTTGATCCTCAGTTTCCTGATGAGATTTCTGCCTGGGTTCTCTGGACTGTTCCCTTGTCCGCAGTAAGAAAAGGAGGAATTCTTGGCTGACACCGGAGATTGATCGCCTTCTCAGGAATCTCCAGTCTCTTGATTACGATTTACTCCTCAGACTCACAAAGTGTTTCTCACTTGTCTTGGAAATCTTTCCCTTCCAACGTCTCACGGTTAGGAGCAATATATAGCTTCTTATATAGCTTCTTCTCTGGTGGCTGGATTTTTTTTTATTTCCTAATGATGATGATGGGAACATTGCTTCTTCTCCCTGGTTGCCAGCTGGCTACATTGCTGATACTTTTCCTTAATGTTCTTCTGCAAACACCTTCATACTTTCCTCCCATAATACATATAGCACAAATAATAAATGCAGGATACATACAGCAGTTTTGGGATCCCCCCACACATTTATAGGAATTAATTCACAGTGATAATGCACACTTTTTTTTCCATTTTTTTTTTCAGCAGGCCTTCTGTTCTATTGGTCAGCTGTAGTCACGTGACCAGGAATTGGCTGTATGTCGCCCAGTCTCCAGTTTAATACAGCAGGGTCCCCCTACGTCTGATTTATCAGCAATATACAATAATAGGGCCTCGGGATTATTGGGACCCTAATATTTGCTCTCCCCCCCTAGGCTGG
>NC_134357.1:382486472-382568972 GCF_048569485.1 Anomaloglossus baeobatrachus
CCCCCCCTCAGCAAAAAGTTATTGTAAACACCTAAAAATACCTGAAAGTTGGTTCTACTTTACTCCAAGTGTTTCGGCTTGGTTGCCATACATATGTCAGTTGTTTTATTTTGACACAGTTTTGACTAGTTGAGTACCCTTCGTAAAAGAACCAGGAATCAATGCACGCAGCGTTTCCCAATCGGGCTCTTTGATTTGTTTGGCTCACTGATATGCTGGATGACTGGGAGCAATCCCATAGAAATCTATGGGACCAGTATTTTACTACTGCTGGAGGTAAAGAGCAACTTTTTGTACATCACAGACATATTTTTCTGCTATCTACAGAACACGGATGGTAGTTCATTTGACACAAACACATAATAAAAGGGGTCATATGGAAATTTAAGACTGTGCACCCATAATGAGCTTTTGACGCGTGTTTTCAGTGCATCAAAAAATGCAGCATCTTACAGCTCCTGCAAAGTGGATGGGATTTATAGTAACCCCATTCCCACTGTGCTTATTTTTCTCAGCGTAAACTGACCTGCGGTGCGTGTTTCAAATTCGCAATATGGCAATTTCTCTTGTGTTTTACATACACATTTTTTCCCATAGACAATCATTAGATGTGGAAAAACTGCAAATAAAAAATGCACATATGTTTTTAGTGCATTTCTGCTTCGGGAACACATGTTATCTGCACCTAAGTATATTAATATATTTTTGTCAAAGCCAAATACCAAAAATAATCAAAAACAAAGCAGCTTTGTTTAAAGCCTGACATACTAAAAAAAGGACAAAAACGGCAGCATAAAAAAGTTATAAAATCGCATGCTAAGAACCGCACACAAAACCACATTGAAAAAACAGCAAAAAGAACAAAGTAAAATGCAAGTAACTTAACTTAAATAATAGGTGTGAAAATGGTGCAGAAATTCTGCAACATCAAAAACTCATCAAAAGTTCACGGTGGGAACCTAGACTAAAGGGTGCTTTACATGCTGCGACATCGTCGTTCGTGCGATATTTGGTGATCGCTGCTGTAGCGAACATTATCGCTACGGCAGCATCACACGCACATACCTTTTCAGCGACGTCGCTGTGACCGCCGAACAATCCCTCCTTCAAGGGGGAGGTGCATTCGGCATCATAACAATGTCACTGCGGCGTCACTAAGCAGCCGCCCAATAGCAGAGGAGGGGCGGAGATGAGCAGCCGGAACATGCCGCCCACCTCCTTCCTTCCTCATTGCCGGTGGACGCAGGTAAGGAGATGTTCGTCGTTCCTGCGGTGTCACACATACCGATGTGTGACGCCGCAGGAATGACGAACAACCAACGGCATGCACCACCAACGATATTATGAAAAGAAGCAACGTGTCAACGGTCAACGATTTTTGACGTTTTTTAGCGATTGTTGGTGTTACACGCTGCAATGTCGCTAACGGCGCTGGATATGCGTCACTAATGACGTGACCCCGGCGATATATCGTTAGCAATGTCGCAGCATGTAAAGCACCCTTGAGGCCACAGCCACACATTGAGTATTTGGTGAGTTTTTTACCGCAGTATTTATAAGCCAAAACCAGGAGTGGGTAAAAAAAAACAAAAGTGGTGATGTGTTTCTGTAGCACCCCACGGGGCAGGTGGTTAACTTAATTGTTGCCGGGTAGTCGCGGGTCAGGTCAGGCGATGTCATGGGTGGCCTTGCCCGATTCCGTTGCCCCGAGGAGTACAGTAAATGGTGGGGGAAGCGAGGTGTTGGGAAAAGTTTGTCGTGACACCACCTGTGGTACGCGGCCAGGGAGTAGCCGGTGCTGCTGGGTTCCTCACCGGAGCAGGTGTTATGGCAGCTGGGATAGTGTCGCTCCCCACAGGCGGAGCGGGCCCTGGGTGGATGATGAGGGTTTTAATGGTCATTGGTGCCTAAGCGCTGGGTGGCGGTGCAGGTAAGGACAAGCCAACACAGTGTCTGTGGGTTCAGGGTGTAGTTTACTCACAACTTCAGCTGCCAGCCCGATTACACTGGTCACTGCCGTGATTGGCTCCGGTCAATCCCAGATCCGGTAAGGGTCCACGACCGATGTTTTGAGAGAGAAGGACTGAGAGTCCTATTTTCTAGGTTGTCCCCCTCCGCAGTTAGGTACCCTGGCTGAGCTCCTGCTCCAAGCACCGGGCCTAGTAAAGTCCACGTTTTCCAGTGATTTCTTGCCAGAACTATGGTCCTGACGGGTCTCTTCTTGATGTGAGTGTGTTGCACCTATTTCTACCCCCACGTGGAACCCACCCCCCAGGTGGCTGGCTTCAGTGACCGGGGAAGGCCAATGATCGTGATGGCCACCCCCTTTCTACCCTGAGCCATCCCACCCTGTGTGAAGGCTCTTAGGCCCCCTTCACACGTCCGTGTCTCCGGTATGTGTTTTGTCCGTTTCCTCACGTGTCGGAGACAGGGGCACACTTAGACCCATTTAAATCAATGGTTCTGCGCACACATGCGTGTTTTGCTATGGACCGTGTGTACGTGTGGAGCATACGGGTGCCCGTGACATGTCCGTTTTTCTCCGGCATCATGGGTGTCATAAGACCCGCACACGGAACGCATGGATGTGATCCGTGTGACACGCACCGTAGAAAACACACGTGTTTGTAAAAAAAAAAAATCTTTACTCACCTTCTCCAGCACTGCCATCTCTGCCGCTGTTGTCACTTGCTTCCGACCCCCCCGCTCATTATAATCGGAAGCAGCAGCAGCAGGGAGTCGGCAGGACAGGAGACCGAAGATCAGCACCACGGATAGCAACGCCAGGGATAGGTGAGCAGAAAGTTCTCCTTCTCCGTATGTTCTCACGGATAACACACGGAGAACACACGTTGTGCCATAAACATGGCACACAGAGGACAATATGTGATTTTCATGGACGTGTGAAGGCGGCCTTAAGCTGTATGTAGTGTGTGAATGTGGAACACCATGGATTAACCCCCTCCTTACCTGAGATACTTACTGCACCTTAATTGAGGTGCAGTACCCTGTGGCAACCAGAGCCTCAGAGGCGCCACATTTCTATTATACTTTTCCTCTGATTGTTCAACTTCTAGTTTTGGCTTACAAATACTGAGGTAAAAAACTCACCAAATACTCAACGTCTGCACGTGGCCTATTTGCTGAGTTTTTTACTTCAGTATTTATAAGCCACAACCAGGAATTGCTTAAAAAAATACAGAAATAGTGCTCATGTTTCCATAAGGCTGCATGCCCACGATCAGGGTTCATAGCGTTTTGGACGCAGCGTGTTTCAGCTGTGTCCAAAACACTACAATGTACAGGACAAGCACAGTGGATAGGATTTATAGAAATCCCATGTCCACTGTGCGTGTGCAGCACACAGCGTAAACTGACTTGCGTCCCTCCGAGCTGAAAGCATGTCAATTCTTTGCTGCAGAGACGCAAATGTTCTCTGCAGGGAGAACAGAGAGAAAGACCGCAACTGCCCAAGCTCGGATCATGGGCATGAGTTGCTGCAGTCTCCTGCGGTGGAGACTCGCACCCTCTGAGGTCATGACCCGCCGCATCCAGGATGCAGCGGATCCTGATCGTGTGCACATACCCTTAGTCTATGTGTCCACGTTGCTTTTCCCTACTTGCAGTTCTAAATGCACGTTTTGTCCTTAATTGAATTAGCCAAAGTTGCCTTTTGCAGAACTTTAGCGCTGAAAACGCATGCGTATTTGCCGCGTATTTGATGCGTTTTTAGCGCTTTTTGAATGCTTTTTCAAATGCTTTTTGACACATGCGTTTTGAACATCAAGACACTGATAAATAAAGTTACAACAGTCAAACCAAATGAAAAAAGAGAAAAGTAAGGGGCACATAAATATTTGTATGAAAAAAAAGAAAATAGCAAGATTTAATTTAATTTAGAATTATAGCGGTTATTTAATAAAAAACGGAAATATAGCAAAAAAATGATAATTTTCTTTAAATAAATTGTCGGACTATGTGTGTGTGTGTAAAGGGACATATGAAATCATTATTTTGATGTGCAAAAAGCATGCTTTTTAGTAGTCCAAAACGCATGATTTCTGCACCTAAAAAGCAGGTAAAACGCTGGAATTTTGATGTTTCTTGGTTACTCCCTGTTTCTCATTGACTTCTATGTTATCTAAACGCACCTCAAATGGCAAAAACATTTGACATGCTGCTTTTTAAAACGCATGGTTTTTGTAAAAAAATATGCAAATTTGACGCAGCGTTTTCAAATGCATGGTGGGCACAGGAAAACCCTATTTTCCATAGACTTTGCTGGGAAATCAAAACGCAGCTATTTGGGCACTAAAAAGGTGCAGTTGAAAACGCTGCAGAAAAGCATGAAAAAACGCACCGTGGACACAGGGCCTTATACTTTTCCTTTGACTGTTCAACTCCTGGTTTTGGCTTACAAATACTGAGGTAAAAAATTCACCAAATACGCTATGTGTGTCAGTGGCCTATTTGGTGAGTTGTTTACCTCAGTATTTGTAAGCCAAAACCAGGAGTGGGTATAAAAATGCAGAAGTGGTGCCCGTGTTTCTATTATACTTTTCCTATGATTGTAAGTCAAAACCAGGAGTGGGTAAATCAGAGGAAAAGTATAATAGAAACACGGGCACCACCTCTGCATTTTTTTACCTACTCCTGGTTTTGGCTTACAAATACTGAGGTAAAAAACCTCTACACGTAGAGTATTTGGTGAGTTTTTTACCTCAGTATTTGTCCCACTCCTGGTTTTGGCTTACACATACTGAGGTAAAAAAGTCACCAAATACCGTACGTGTGTCCGTGGCCTATTTGCAGAGTTTTTACCTCAGTGTGTGTAAGCCAAAACCAGGAGTGTATAAATAATCCAGAAGTGGTGATGTGTTCCTATTATACTTTATCCTCTGATTGTCGCACTCCTTGATTTGGCTTACAAATACTGAGGTAAAAAAACTCACCGAATATGCAACGTGTGCACGTGGCCTTACAGATCCTATATGAGCATAAGTGACAGAAGAAAGTGGATGAAATAAAACCTGAGGCCATTGTGAGCATGTCACTTTTACCTCAGACCTGCCGAACAATACATGAAGTCACATGCTGTAATTTTCCTATAGCCTTCAGCTATATAGATATTTCACAAAGATTTGTTGCAAAACTAAATAACCTTTACCATTCTTTCAACTGATTTAAATCTTAGTATGGAAAACTATGTTTGTTTTTTTAGTCTTTTTTACATCAATAAGATGTTGATGAAATATTTTACTTTTGATATTAAAGCTATTATTGTAGCCTAAACTAAAGAGTATAACCCAATACCGTGTACAGGCTAACAAAACCTTTGTGATTGCATTCGCCAAACCGCAGCTTCTTAATATTTATCGGCTGTTTACAGACTGTATCCTTTTCATATTGAACACATTACCTCATTATTAGTAGAATAGTGTTACTGTGCAGGCCTCATTTGGGCGGCTATATTGTGACTGCACGTTAGTGCTCATGTAGCAGCAGCCAAAGCCCTGGCCTGCCTTTGGCTAGAACTAATAGCATCATAAAATCACTGTGAGGCTGTTATTTCGGATCATAAGCCCTGTTAAGTGAGTGATTGCAGCCTCTTTACACCTGTCTGAGCACAGCTGCATTCACAACAGCTTTTTTCTCATTGGCTGTGTGCCCACAATAGGTTTTAGGGTTCACTCACACGAGCGTATGGCTAGGGCCCCACTTTGCGTTTCCACCTGCGTTTTTGTTGCTTTTTAGGTCCATTTTGAGAAGCACCTTTTTCATGCCAAAAGGCATGCGTTTTGATTTCACAGCAAAGTCTATGGAAAATGGGGATTTCTAGACCCCACTTTGCGTTTTTAAACGCTGCGTTTAATTTGCATATTTTGTGGCAAAAACCATGCGTTCAAAGAAGCAACATGTCAATTGTTTTTGCCATTTTGGGTGCGTTTTGCTAACATTGAAGTCTATGAGAAATGGCAAAAACCAAGATTCCAGCAAATTCCTGCGTTTTACCTGCTTTTCCAGTGCAGAAAACATGCGTTTTGGACTTCAAAAACACATGCTTTTTGGACATCAAAATAATGATTTCATATGTCCCTTTACACACACACACATAGTCCGACAATTAAAAATAAGAATTTTAATAAATTATTGCTATTTTTCAATTAAATATCATATTACCGCTATAATTTCATTAAATTAATCTATTTTCATTATTTTTCACAAAAATATAGATTTGTTTCTTTTTTTCAATTTTTTTCATTGAGTTTGACTATTTAAACTTTATTTAGCAGTGTCATGATGTTCAAAACGCATCTATCAAAATGCAGGTGGAAAAGCAGGTAAAAAGTGCTGAAAACGCATCTAAAATGCGGTAATTCCGCATGCGTTTTCAGCGCTAAATTTCTGAAAAAGGCAACTTTGGTCAAATCAATTAAGCCCAAAACGTGCGTTTAGAACTGCAAGTAGATGAATGCAAAGTGGGGCCCTAGCCTATGAATTGGACAAGTGCAATGCAAGAAAATCTCTCATTGCACTCGGACCAATGTTAGTCAGTGAGGCAGAGCAGATGGTCAGATTTTTTCTCAACCAGATTCTGGATGAGAGAAAAGTCGCAACATGCTGCGATTTGCTGCCAAAATCGTGCAAGACTTGCCAATACAAGTCAATGGGTACGAGAAAAAAAACGGACGGCACACGGACCATCCTAGGGACGTTCGTTTTTATGCATACATTTCTATCATGTAGCACATAGCACTGTAAATGGTCCTGTACATAAATGTAAATGACTGATAACTGCTTAGAAAAAAACAGATTGCACACGGACAGCAAACGGACAGCACATGGATGACAAGTGAGAGAAAAATCACCCACTCGCATAGCACTCGCAGTACACACAGACAACCACACGGGTGACACTCAAACGACTCTCCTGGAAGAGAAAGCAGGGGTGGCATTCAGCCGGTTCTGGGGAACCGGTTGTTAAAATAGCAGCCGGTTCCCAGAAACAGCTCTGCCGATCCAGTTCCCTGTATTCATATGTGTTAGTGTCTCTTTAAGACACTAGTACAAATGAATCCCCGTACCTCTGGCTGCACTTCTGGGTTCAGTGGAGCCTGTCTGCTCCCTGACTCGGCGTGCAGCGACGCGCTGACGCTGCAGAGGTGATGGCAGTGTGAGGAGGGAGCTCCTCCACCTGCCGTCTGTCAGCGTGCAGAGACGAGCCGCGGAGGAGGACGGAGGACAGAGAGGCCGCAGGTGCTTGCAATAGGTAAAGCGCTCAGTAAGCCGAAGATGCAGGGAGAGGGGCCTCAAAAGATGGCAGCTCTATGGGGAAACGGACCGCAAAAGATGGGAACTATGTAGGGAGAAGAGGAGGCTGCATAGATGGCAGCTATATGGGGGGAGGAGGCCACACAAGATGGGAACTATATGGGGAGAAAAGGAGGCCACACAAGATGGTAACTATATGGGGAGAGGAGGCCACACACGATGGGAACTATATGGGGAGAAGAGGAGGCATACAAGATGGGAACTATATGGGGAGAAAAGGAGGCCACACAAGATAGGAACTATATGGGGAGAAAAGGAGGCCACACAAGATGGGAACTATATGGGGAGAGGAGGCTGCATAGATGGGAGCTATATGGGGAGAGGAGGCTGCATAGATGGGAGTTATATAGGGAGAAGAGGCTGCATAGAGGGGAGCTATATGGGGAGAGGAGGCTGCATAGATGGGAGCTATATGGGGAGAGGAGGCTGCATAGATGGGAACTATATGGGGAGAGGAGGCTGCATAGATGGGAAGTATATGGGGAGAGGCTGCATAGATGGGAAGTATATGGGGAGAGGAGGCTGCATAGATGAGAGCTATATGGGGAGAGGAGGCTGCATAGATGGGAGCTATATGGGGAGAGGAGGCTGCATAGACGGGAGCTATATGGGGAGAGGAGGCATGGGATAAAATCTGCAGGGAAAAGAAGTAGGGGGAAAGCAGCCACATGGGATGAGATCTGTATGGGGAAGGTCATCCGTTCCAATTTTATCAGGGCTCCTTTAGTAATAATTTTTAAAAATTGTAGAAACCTGTTTAATACAATATGACTGACAGTGACTGGAACAACTGGTGCTGGACAGGAGAGTGACTGTAGAGGAGGGGAAGAAGGGGAAAGAGATTATACTTTAAATTACTTTTTTTTTTGGTTAAGGAAAGTGTGTGAAAATGGGTGTGGCTAACAAAATGGGTGTGGTTACAGAATGGGTGTGGTTTTCAACTGGGCGGGGTTTACAGAGAACCTGTTGTTAAAAATTTGAATCCCACCCCTGAGAGAAAGGGACTGTTTTTTCATACGTTCATGTGATTACAGGGTTAGCTGAGTTTTTGACTTTGCATATTTCTGCTGCATCAAAAGTACAGTGTCTTATAATTCCAGCAAAGTGGATGGATTTATAGCAATATCCTGCCCACTGTGCTTATTTTTAGGCTATGTGAGCACGTTGCATTTTTTCATGCGTTTACGCAGCGTCTCTAGCAAAGTCTATGAGAAATTAGCAAATTCCATGCGCACATTGTGTTTTAAAACGCAGCGTTTTGGATGCCAAATTTTTGACAAAATCGATGCGTTCTAAAACGCAACATGTCACTTCTTTTGTGCGTTTTGGATGCTTTTCCCACTCTGTCTATGGTAGAGCAAGCATCCAGAACGCATGAATTCTGCATCCATTCTGCATTCAAAATACATCCAAAACACAGCGTTTTGCCTGCGTTTGAAACGCACCTGCAGAGACAAAACGCTGCAGAATATTTGTCACGGCAGAACGCCGCGTGCGCACATAGCCTAACTCAGCGGAAACCAAACTGTGGTGCGGGTTTCAAATCCACAACGTCAATTTCTCTTGTAGGTACACTGAGTTTTATGTGCATTTTTTTTCCCATACACTTGCACTAGATGCAGAAAATGCAGAGGTAAATAATGGACATACATTTTTAGTGCGCTTCCACAGCAGAAATGCATCAAAAAACGCATGTAATCAGCACATGACCATATGTATAAGGTTTTGTAAAAGCCAAATACGAGAAAGTACCAGGAAATAGATAGCAAAAATACAGCTTTAGTTAAAACATGACATACTAACAAGAGACAAAAAAAGCAGCGCTAAAAACATAATAAAATGTATTTAAACATTGCACTAAAAATGCAATAAAAAAAATCTGCTAGTAACCAAATTTATATAAGTGCAGGAATTCTGCAACATCAAAACTTAATTGTTCAGCTGCCTACTCAAAAAGTAGTATATACTACCAAAAATGAACATCAAATATTCACCAAAATGCTCGTAGTCAGAACCTATCTTTACACAACCCCCCATCCAAGAAAAATGCTTTTTTCCTCAGAGTGTTAGGCTATGTTCGCACGTTGCGTTTTTTTCCGCGTTTCTGCAGCGTTTTTGGCTGCAGCGTTTTTGCGCTAAAACGCATGCGTTTTTGATTTCCAGCAAAGTCTATGGGAAAAGCAAAAATCCTGTCTGCACTTTGCTTTTTTTTCTGCAGCGTTTAATTTGCATATTTGTGGTCAAAAACCATGCTGAAAAAGAAGCAGCATGTCAGTTGTTTTTGCCATTTCTGCAGCGTTTCCTTAACATTGGAGTCAATGAGAAATGGCAAAACGCAACCAAAAGCACAATTCCTGCGTTTTTCATGCTTTTTACCTGCTTTTCCACTGCGTTTTTGGCTAAAAAAACGCATGCTTTTCTGGCCAAAAATTAATGGTTTCTAATGTTCCTTTACACACACACAATAACCGAAAATTTAAATGTTAAAAAATATTATACTTTACCTATTTTTATGTTAAAATGTGCATAACCACTATTATTTCATTAAAATTGATAATTTTCCATATAGCTTTATTAAAAGTTAATTTTATCCTTTTTTTTATCTTTTTTCATTCTTTTTGACTATTTCAACTTTATTTCTCAGTGTCTTGATCTACAAAACGCATCTGCAGAAACGCAGGTGAAAACGCAGGTAAAAAGCGCTGAAAACGCACTAAAAACGCGGAAAAAACGCATGCGTTTTTAGCGCTAAAAAATGGTCAAAAGCCATTTGGTCAAAAACCAAGGGAAGGAAAACGTGCAGAATAAACTGCAGGTACTCCGACGCAACGTGCGAACATAGCCTTAGCTCTAAATTTATTCTGTTTTTGGTCCGTGTGTCAGTTTTTAACGCTTTACTGACTTAGGATGTACTGGTCCTATGTAGGCTCCCTGACTTTGAAACGGGATCACAGGATCACGCGCTGAGCCCACATCTTTCCCTGCACATGTTGGCTGATCTTAGGCTATGTGCCCACGGGACCCTGTATCTGCGGATTTTTCTGCATCAAAATCCGCAGCTTTCCCCCAGAATCCGCACGTTTTCATAGGTGTGGATTGATGCGGATTTGACGCGGATTTTGTTGTGGATTTTGCGATTTTTTTTTTAATTCAATTGAATAGGCAAAATCCGCACGAAAATCCGCAACAATAATTGACATGCTGCAGATTTTTCCGCACGAAAATCCGCACGATTTCCGCTGTGGAAAAATCCACAGCGTGGGCACAGCATTTCCCAAATGCCATAGAAATGGCTGGGGAGTATCTGTGCTGCAGATTTCTGGAAAATCCGCGGCTTTTCCGCGAGAAATCCGAGGTAAATCCGCGCATTTTCCGCAGGGTGGGCACATAGCCTTATAAGCCGACTTGTGCCTCCAACATAGATCAGATATCCACCCGCGGCTCTTAACCAGTTAAATCTCACTGTCAATCTCTGACAACAGAATTTAATGTGTGCCAAGGGTGAGTGCGTGTCATTCCGGCTCTCATCGGTGCTCCGTGACATGATCATAGGGCGCTAATGGGTTGTCATGACAGCCGGTGGTCAGCTGATGACCCCTGTGTTTGTCAAGACGAACTTCCTGTGGACGCCGGCTGTGAGCCAGCAATCATAGGAAGTCATAATCTCTTCTGTACAAAGCAGTGCTGATGCCCTGCTCCATACAGCACAAGAAAAGGGATGATTGCAGCTTTCATTCCTCTATGGGGACTAGTACAATAAAAAGTGGATTTTTTTTTACAGTATGAAACAAACAAAAAAAACAATAGTTAAAATCACCCCCATTTTTCCCCATTGAAAATGAAAAAGGAAATAAATAAAACAGAACATATATTTGGTATTGCCAAGTTCAGAAATGTCCAATCTATCAAAATATAAAATAAATTAATCCGATCAGTAAAGGGCATAATGAGAAAAAATAAAAACGTCAGAATTAAGTTTTTTTTGTCGCAACATTGTAATAAAATGCAATAAGAGGCGACTTAAACAGCACATTTACACCAAAATGGTATAATTAAAAACGGCAGCTTAAGACACAAAAAATAAGGCATCACACAGCCCCAGATCCCAAAAATAAGAATTTTACAGGTCTTAGAAAATGGAGCCAAAAGTGCCCTTTTTGGGGACAAATTTCAGTGTTTTTTACTAAATAGAAAAAAACCCTATACATGTTTGGTATCGACAAACTCGTACTGACCTGGGGAATTATATTGCCAGACCATTTTTTACCATACAGTGAACCTGGTAAATATAATACCCAAAATAACATTGTGGAGTTTAACTTTTTTTGAAAATTTCACCACACTTGGATTCCCCCCCCCCACTTTTGCAGTAAACTATGTGGCAGAATAAATAATGCAATACAAAATAACAACTTGTCCCACAAAAAAACAAGCCCTCATATGGCATTATTCATGCCAAAACAAAAAAGTGATGCCTCTTGGAGGAAGGGGAGAAAAATACGAAAGCTCAAAAACGGAAAATAGCTCCAGTGTAAAAGGGTTAAGTAAAAATAAAAAAAAGGATGACTTTCTATTTGTATTGCCAACTGATTACTATCCTTGTGTTCATTTTTCATCCACCAGTAAATAGAATAATATACATGGCCAAATACAGTTACCCAAATAATCATTTAAATTCAACCTAAGGGCTCATGCGCACGTAACTGCAGAATATTCTGCAGCGATTTGACAGCACATGTGCGCGTCAAATCGCTGCAGAAAGACTGCATAATGAATGCAGTTTTTTTGATAAAAAAAAGCCGATTTCATGCGCTCTGGCTGCTGCCCCCACCATAGACAGAGTGGGAGCTACATCCAGAACGCAGAAATAATTGACATGCTCATTTTATGGACACACGGATTTGGGTCAAAATTTTAGCACCCAGATCGCTGCGTTCATAAATGCAACATGCGCATGTATCATGCACAATCTACATAGATTGTGCAGGGGACACAGGACACATGCATTTACGCTGCAGTGCAATACGCAGAGTAAATGCATGTGAGTACGCAACGTGCGCATGAGCCCTAAAAATGGATGTCATAGAGATAGTGTCCATGAGGCATATTACTTCTTTTTGAGCATTCACTGAAATCTTTGGGCAAGTCTTATCCAAAAAAACACATGAGACTACAGTTTTCCAGGCAGATTGTCAGTTTGGGCAGAAAAACATTAATGTGAACTACCATATTGATTAGCCTCAGTACATGGGCCGTCTACGTGTTGTCCGTTTCCCGAACAGACAGCACACAGACCAACAAAATGTTTGCGGGAATGTATCCTTGGGCAGGTAAAAATGGACACCACAAAAATATTATCCGACTGGCATCTGTGTGCTTTCCATTTTTTTTTTCCATGACCTCTTCAATTGAATGGAAAAGTTTGAATTAAAAATCACCCAAAACAAAACAAAAATTTGAGAAAACATTTGTAGGCTATAAGGCTATGTGCAAACGTTAGGTAATTGGTTGCAGAAATTTCTGCACCATTTCTGAATCTCTTGGCAGGAAAAACACATGTTTTTTGTTCCATGTTTTTGAGCTGAATCCAATGGGTGAAAAATGCTGAAAGAGTAAACATGTTGCAGATTATTTTCTGCACCAAATCTGCAAGGAGAAAATCCTGAACTTGTGCACGAAACTTCAGGATTCTCATTGACTTTGCTGGTATCAGGATTTGCTTGCAATTGTGTGACAAAACTGCACTAAAAACCGCATCAGAAAATGCGATAAGAACGTACTGTGTGCACATGCCCTAAGGGAAAAAAAATGATGTTAAGTTTTAGTTTCAGAATTAATTCAGGATCATTTTTTGTAATAGCACTCACCAAAAAAATAATTGATATGAAAAATAAATAAAAATGTCTAGCAAATGGGCACAAATACATATCAATTGTCCAGGTAACACAAATCTGTCTGAAGATTTCTTAACACAAACTGCAGACATTATTTAATAGATATTAAACCTGATGAGACTGGTGTACATACTTTGAAAATTTATTTCAGAATGGCCGTATGCAGAATTTCATAGAGCAGAAGTAGCTGTCAAAATTTATATGAATTTTTGGGAAAAAGTTTCAGTACAACTTGTATTTTATAGAAATCCCTGTGTTTGTATACCTAGGAGTCCAGTTAGCAGTCCTAGATAGTTATTACCGGTCTTCCCTGTATGACTAATAGAAAAAACAAGCCTGGCTCACTATCTTAGTTGGGTGCTCTGGAGAAAAAAACAACTGCAGAAAAATACATGTAACTCCGGCACTCCTTAGAAAAAATGTATAATATGTATGTCTTGGGTGGTGCTGAATACGTTTTTATTAAACAAAGGAATGAAGTCTGTCCCAACGTTTCGGTCTACACCTGACCTTTATCAAGGGATCTATCAGACTAGAGAATTGTAGAGAATAGAATGAACATGCACCAATGGATGACACGTGTAGTAGACAACCGCGTCTAACACTAGGGTTCGGTACTTGTGACCGTATAACTCTGATCTGCCAAACAGCACATGCACAGAATATAAATAGTATCCTGCCTCTCAAGGCTCTGCCAACAAGACACGTCTTTTCTTGTGTAATGAGCGCGGCACATAACCTGAGTTATACGGTCACAAGTACCGAACCCTAGTGTTAGACGCGGTTGTCTACTACACGTGTCATCCATTGGTGCATGTTCATTCTATTCTCTACAATTCTCTAGTCTGATAGATCCCTTGATAAAGGTCAGGTGTAGACCGAAACGTTGAGACAGACTCCATTCCTTTGTTTAATAAAAACGTATTCAGCACCACCCAAGACTTTATACATTTTTTCTAAGGAGTGCCGGAGTTACATGTATTTTTCTGCATTTTTTTCCCTGTATGACTTTGAATGCAGAAATAGCTGTCAATCACTGAGTAGGACTAGCCACAGGACATATACAGTATGCATACCATCACCAGGGAATTCAATAAATAAAATACAGTTATAACCCAAACATACATATCATTTTGCTCATCTTCTCCTCTATACCATGTTGTTTACAGATCCAATGCAATGTGCACAGGTGACAGGTTCCCTTTAAACTCAATTTAACAAAAAGAAATAGCAAACTATAAAAATCTAAAGCAAAGAATGCTGATTTTCAAATATCCTCACCCGAGTCATTTTTCCCCACAATACTGTAAAAAAACATTGCCAGGAAAAGTGTGAAAAAACTGATTCTAGCGTCACAATAAAAATGGTAAACTAGGATTACAACTAAAAACCTTTCAATGGGCACAAAATCTCTATAATGATGTTGCTAAAGTGTAGTATAAACCAATGGCTCCAGGGCTGAAAGTCAAGGAAGATTAATGGCCACAAGGCTCAAGTGGGTACGGAAAGTATTCAGACCCCTTTAAATTTTTCACTCTTTCTTTTATTGGTGCCATTTGGTAAGTTCAAAAAAGTTCATTTTTTTCTCATTAATGTACACTCTGCATCCCATCTTGTCAGAAAAAAACAGAAATGTAGACATTTTTTTCAAATTTATTAAACAAGAAAAACTGAAATATCCCATGATCATAAGTATTAAGACCCTTTGCTCAGTATTGAGTAGAAGCACCCTTTTGAGCTAGTACAGCCATGAGTCTTCTTGGGAATGATGCAACAAGTTTTTCACACCTGGATTTGGGGATCCTCTGCCATTCTTCCTTGCAGATCCTCTCCAGTTCTGTGAGGTTGGATAGTGAACGTTGGTGAACAGCCATTTTCAGGTCTCTCCAGAGATGCTCACTTGGGTTTAGGTCAGGGCTCTGGCTGGGTTAGTCAAGGATAGTTAAAGAGTTGTTCTGAAGCCACTCCTTTGTTATTTTAGCTGTGTGCTTAGGGTCATTGTCTTCTTGGAAGGTGAACCTTTGGCCACATCTGAGGTCCAGAGCACTCTGGAGGAGGCCTTCTTCCAGGATATCTCTGTACTTGGCTGCATTTATCTTTCCTTCAATTGCAACCAGTCATCCTGTCCCTGCAGCTGAAAAACACCCCCATAGCATGATGTTGCCACCACCATGTTTCACTGTTGGGATTGTATTGGGCAGGTGATGATCAGTGCCTGGTTTTCTCCACACATACCACTTAGAATTATCACCAACAAGTTCTATCTTTGTCTCATTAGATCAGATAATCTTTTTTCTCATATTCTGGGAGTCCTTCATGTGATTTTTTGCAAACTGTACGCGGGCTTTCATATGTTTTGACCTGAGGAGAGGCTTCCATTGGTCAACTCTGCCATAAAGGCCTGACTGGTGGAGGACTGCACTGATAGTTGACTTTGTGGAACTTTCTCCCACCTCCCTACTGCATCTCTAGAGCTCAGCCACAGTAATCTTGGGGATCTTCTTTACCTCTCTCACCAAGGCTCTTCTCTCACGATTGCTCAGTTTGGCTGAATGGCCAGGTCTAGGAAGAGTTCTGGTGATCCAAAACGTCTTCCATTTAAGGATTATGGAGGCCACTGTGCTCTTAGGAACCTTGAGTACTGCAGAAATTTTTTTGTAACCTTGGCCAGATCTGCGCCTTGCCACAATTCTGTCTCTGGGCTTCTTGGGCAGTTCATTTGACCTTATGATTCTCATTTGGTCTGACATGCACTGTGAGCTGTGAGGTCTTATATAGATAGGTGTGTGCCTTTCCAAATCAAGTCCAATCAGTGTAATTAAACACAGCTGGACTCCAATGATGGAGTAGAACCATCTCAAGGAGGATCACAAGGAAATGCACAGCATGTGACTTAAATATGGGTGTCTGAGCAAAGGGTCTGAATACTTATGACCATGTGATATTTCAGTTTTTCTTGTATAATAAATTTTCAAAAAATTCTACATTTGTTTTTTTTTCTGTCAAGATGGGGTGCAGAGTGTACATTAATGAGAATTTTTTTTTTAATTTACAAAATGGCTGCAATGAAACAAAGAGTGAAAAAATTAAAGGGGTCCGAATACTATCCGTACCCACTGTATGTTCCCACTATGAGCATTTGATTAGTTTTTCATGTTGTAGATTTTCTGCTGCATTTCTGTACCAATTAGCTAAATTAGGTTACTTGTGGTTTAGTCATTGCATTTTTGAATGCGTTTTTTATAATGCGATTTTATCGTGTTTTTGAAGCTGCGGTTATTTTTATGTCATTTTTGAAATAAAGATGCTTTGTACTTTGTAATTCCTGATACTTAATAAGAATTTATTGATACATTCATGTGCTGACTCCATTATCTACCTCAATTTTAAAGTGCTGCGGAATATGTTGGCGCCATAGAAATTAAATTAGCATAGCATTATTATTATTGCCATGTAGGTTCATCTACATCCTAAATGTTGCAAGATGCGCGAGTTTTCTAATTTACTATAACAACATAAAGATGTATACCTTGCTGAGTCAAATTTTAGTGCTATATATATATATATATATATATATATACAGTTAGGTCCAGAAATATTTGGACAGTGACACAAGTTTTGTTATTTTAGCTGTTTACAAAAACATGTTCAGAAATACAATTATATATATAATATGGGCTGAAAGTGCACACTCCCAGCTGCAATATGAGAGTTTTCACATCCAAATCGGAGAAAGGGTTTAGGAATCATAGCTCTGTAATGCATAGCCTCCTCTTTTTCAAGGGACCAAAAGTAATTGGACAAGGGACTCTAAGGGCTGCAATTAACTCTGAAGGCGTCTCCCTCGTTAACCTGTAATCAATGAAGTAGTTAAAAGGTCTGGGGTTGATTACAGGTGTGTGGTTTTGCATTTGGAAGCTGTTGCTGTGACCAGACAACATGCGGTCTAAGGAACTCTCAATTGAGGTGAAGCAGAACATCCTGAGGCTGAAAAAAAAGAAAAAATCCATCAGAGAGATAGCAGACATGCTTGGAGTAGCAAAATCAACAGTCGGGTACATTCTGAGAAAAAAGGAATTGACTGGTGAGCTTGGGAACTCAAAAAGGCCTGGGCGTCCACGGATGACAACAGTGGTGGATGATCGCCGCATACTTTCTTTGGTGAAGAAGAACCCGTTCACAACATCAACTGAAGTCCAGAACACTCTCAGTGAAGTAGGTGTATCTGTCTCTAAGTCAACAGTAAAGAGAAGACTCCATGAAAGTAAATACAAAGGGTTCACATCTAGATGCAAATCATTCATCAATTCCAAAAATAGACAGGCCAGAGTTAAATTTGCTGAAAAACACCTCATGAAGCCAGCTCAGTTCTGGAAAAGTATTCTATGGACAGATGAGACAAAGATCAACCTGTACCAGAATGATGGGAAGAAAAAAGTTTGGAGAAGAAAGGGAATGGCACATGATCCAAGGCACACCACATCCTCTGTAAAACATAGTGGAGGCAACGTGATGGCATGGGCATGCATGGCTTTCAATGGCACTGGGTCACTTGTGTTTCTTGATGACATAACAGCAGACAAGAGTAGCCGGATGAATACTGAAGTGTACCGGGATATACTTTCAGCCCAGATTGAGCCAAATGCCGCAAAGTTGATCGGACGGCGCTTCATAGTACAGATGGACAATGACCCCAAGCATACAGCCAAAGCTACCCAGGAGTTCATGAGGGCAAAAAAGTGGAACATTCTGCAATGGCCAAGTCAATCACCAGATCTTAACCCAATTGAGCATGCATTTCACTTGCTCAAATCCAGACTTAAGACGGAAAGACCCACAAACAAGCAAGACCTGAAGGCTGCGGCTGTAAAGGCCTGGCAAAGCATTAAGAAGGAGGAAACCCAGCGTTTGGTGATGTCCAAGGGTTCCAGACTTAAGGCAGTGATTGCCTCCAAAGGATTCGCAACAAAATATTGAAAATAAAAATATTTTGTTTGGGTTTGGTTTATTTGTCCAATTACTTTTGACCTCCTAAAATGTGGAGTGTTTGTAAAGAAATGTGTACAATTCCTACAATTTCTATCAGATATTTTTGTTCAAACCTTCAAATTAAACGTTACAATGTGCACTTGAATTCTGTTGTAGAGATTTCATTTCAAATCCAATGTGGTGGCATGCAGAGCCCAACTCGCGAAAATTGTGTCACTGTCCAAATATTTCTGGACCTAACTGTATATATATATACATATATATATATATGAATTTGTATGATTTTTTTTTTACAAAAATAAATAAATAAATTATATATATATATATGTATATATATATATATAAATTGTATTTTATATATATATATATATATATATATATATATATATATATATATATATATATATATATATATACAGTTAGGTCCAGAAATATTTGGACAGTGACACAATTTTTGCGAGTTGGGCTCTGCATGCCACCACATTGGATTTGAAATGAAACCTCTACAACAGAATTCAAGTGCAGATTGTAACGTTTAATTTGAAGGTTTGAACAAAAATATCTGATAGCATTTGCAGGAATTGTACACATTTCTTTACAAACACTCCACATTTTAGGAGGTCAAAAGTAATTGGACAAATAAAGCAAACCCAAACAAAATATTTTTATTTTCAATATTTTGTTGCGAATCCTTTGGAGGCAATCACTGCCTTAAGTCTGGAACCCATGGACATCACCAAACGCTGGGTTTCCTCCTTCTTAATGCTTTGCCAGGCCTTTACAGCCGCAGCCTTCAGGTCTTGCTTGTTTGTGGGTCTTTCCGTCTTAAGTCTGGATTTGAGCAAGTGAAATGCATGCTCAATTGGGTTAAGATCTGGTGATTGACTTGGCCATTGCAGAATGTTCCACTTTTTTGCACTCATGAACTCCTGGGTAGCTTTGGCTGTATGCTTGGGGTCATTGTCCATCTGTACTATGAAGCGCCGTCCGATCAACTTTGCGGCATTTGGCTGAATCTGGGCTGAAAGTATATCCCGGTACACTTCAGAATTCATCCGGCTACTCTTGTCTGCTGTTATGTCATCAAGAAACACAAGTGACCCAGTGCCATTGAAAGCCATGCATGCCCATGCCATCACGTTGCCTCCACCATGTTTTACAGAGGATGTGGTGTGCCTTGGATCATGTGCCGTTCCCTTTCTTCTCCAAACTTTTTTCTTCCCATCATTCTGGTACAGGTTGATCTTTGTCTCATCTGTCCATAGAATACTTTTCCAGAACTGAGCTGGCTTCATGAGGTGTTTTTCAGCAAATTTAACTCTGGCCTGTCTATTTTTGGAATTGATGAATGGTTTGCATCTAGATGTGAACCCTTTGTATTTACTTTCATGGAGTCTTCTCTTTACAGTTGACTTAGAGACAGATACACCTACTTCACTGAGAGTGTTCTGGACTTCAGTTGATGTTGTGAACGGGTTCTTCTTCACCAAAGAATGTATGCGGCGATCATCCACCACTGTTGTCATCCGTGGACGCCCAGGCCTTTTTGAGTTCCCAAGCTCACCAGTCAATTCCTTTTTTCTCAGAATGTACCCGACTGTTGATTTTGCTACTCCAAGCATGTCTGCTATCTCTCTGATGGATTTTTTCTTTTTTTTCAGCCTCAGGATGTTCTGCTTCACCTCAATTGAGAGTTCCTTAGACCGCATGTTGTCTGGTCACAGCAACAGCTTCCAAATGCAGAACCACACACCTGTAATCAACCCCAGACCTTTTAACTACTTCATTGATTACAGGTTAACGAGGGAGACGCCTTCAGAGTTAATTGCAGCCCTTAGAGTCCCTTGTCCAATTACTTTTGGTCCCTTGAAAAAGAGGAGGCTATGCATTACAGAGCTATGATTCCTAAACCCTTTCTCCGATTTGGATGTGAAAACTCTCATATTGCAGCTGGGAGTGTGCACTTTCAGCCCATATTATATATATAATTGTATTTCTGAACATGTTTTTGTAAACAGCTAAAATAACAAAACTTGTGTCACTGTCCAAATATTTCTGGACCTAACTATATATAAATATACATACAGTGGCATGTAAAAGTTTGAGCACCCCTGCTCAAAATTACTGTTCTTGTGGACAGTTCAGAAAGTTGCAGATGAAATGATCTCTAAAAGGCATAAAGTTAGGGATGACATATTTCATTCGTATTTTAGACAATTTTTTTTAATCGTTTACATTTCAAAAATTAACAAAAAAAATGGTCCGATGCAAAATTTTGGGCACCCTGCATGGTTAGTACCTAGTATCACCCCCTTTGACAAGTATTATAGCTTGTAAATGCTTTTTTTTTGTAAGCAAGTCTTACAATTTTTGTTTTAGGGATTTTCATCCAGTCTTCTTTGGAAAAAATTTCCAGTTCTGTGAGATCCTTGGGTCGTCTTGCATGCACTGCTCTTTTTGAGGTCTAGCCATAGATGTTCAATGATGTTCAGATCAGGGGACCGTGAAGGTCATTGTAAAACCTTCAGCAAGCGCCTTTTGAGGTAGTCTATTGTGGATCTTGACTTGTGTTTAGGATCATTCCATTTGTAGAAGCCATCCTCTTTTCATCTTCCTTTTTTATTAAATTTGGAATTATGTTTGCATCAAGAATTTGTTGAAATGTAATTGAATCCATTCTTCCCTCTATCTGTGAAATGTTCCCCGTGCCATTGACTGTAAAAAAAACCCCAAAGCATGACTGATCCACCCCCATGTTTAATGGTTGGCAAAATATTTTTTTCTTGAAATTCTGTGCTCCTCTTTCTTCACACATACCTTTGATCAATGTGGTTGTATTTTAACCTGATCAGCCCACAGGACTTGTTTCCAAATGCAGATGTTCTTTTGCATACTTCTGAAGCTGAATTTTATTGTGAGGAAGCAGAAGAAGTTTTCTTCTAATGACTCTTCCATGAAGGCCACATTTGTGCAGCTGTCTCTGAACAGTAGAACAATGTACCACAACTCCCAAGTCTGCTAAATCTTCCTGAAGGTCTTTTGCAGTCAAGCTGGGCTTCTGATTTGCCTCTCTAACAATCCTATGAGCAGCTCTTACAGAAATTTAGCTTGGTAGTCCAGACCTTATCTTGACCTCCACTGTTCCTGTTAACTACTATTTCGAACTGAGGAAAGGGAAACTTGAAAACATTTTGCTATCTTCCCATAACTTTCTCCTGCTTTGTGGGTCGCCTCATTTTCATTTTCAGAGTGCTATGCAGCTGCTTAGAAAAACCCATGGCTGCTATTTTTGGTACAAGGTTAGAGGAGGCTGAGTTTTATAAAGCAGTGAAATTTGCATCACATGGCCTTTCAAAGCGATCATAGTGAACAAGCCATAACCCCTACAGGCTAATTAAGGTCTGAAACCTTAGTCTAAGTTAACTGAGCATACATATCTCCAAGGGTGTTCAAACGTTTACATTGGCCCATTTTCATGTTTTGTAATTTTTTAAATGTTTAAAATGAAAAAAATAAAAAATAGTTATATATAATATATATGCCTAAAATACTAAGGAAATGTGTCATCTTCAGCGGTGCCAAAACTTTTATATTCCACTATATATATATATATATATATATATATATATATATATATACAGTTAGGTCCAGAAATATTTGGACAGTGACACAAGTTTTGTTATTTTAGCTGTTTACAAAAACATGTTCAGAAATACAATTATATATATAATATGGGCTGAAAGTGCACACTCCCAGCTGCAATATGAGAGTTTTCACATCCAAATCGGAGAAAGGGTTTAGGAATCATAGCTCTGTAATGCATAGCCTCCTCTTTTTCAAGGGACCAAAAGTAATTGGACAAGGGACTCTAAGGGCTGCAATTAACTCTGAAGGCGTCTCCCTCGTTAACCTGTAATCAATGAAGTAGTTAAAAGGTCTGGGGTTGATTACAGGTGTGTGGTTTTGCATTTGGAAGCTGTTGCTGTAACCAGACAACATGCGGTCTAAGGAACTCTCAATTGAGGTGAAGCAGAACATCCTGAGGCTGAAAAAAAAGAAAAAATCCATCAGAGAGATAGCAGACATGCTTGGAGTAGCAAAATCAACAGTCGGGTACATTCTGAGAAAAAAGGAATTGACTGGTGAGCTTGGGAACTCAAAAAGGCCTGGGCGTCCACGGATGACAACAGTGGTGGATGATCGCCGCATACTTTCTTTGGTGAAGAAGAACCCGTTCACAACATCAACTGAAGTCCAGAACACTCTCAGGGAAGTAGGTGTATCTGTCTCTAAGTCAACAGTAAATAGAAGACTCCATGAAAGTAAATACAAAGGGTTCACATCTAGATGCAAACCATTCATCAATTCCAAAAATAGACAGGCCAGAGTTACATTTGCTGAAAAACACCTCATGAAGCCAGCTCAGTTCTGGAAAAGTATTCTATGGACAGATGAGACAAAGATCAACCTGTACCAGAATGATGGAAAGAAAAAAGTTTGGAGAAGAAAGGGAACGGCACATGATCCAAGGCACACCACATCCTCTGTAAAACATGATGGAGGCAACGTGATGGCATGGGCATGCATGGCTTTTAATGGCACTGGGTCACTTGTGTTTCTTGATGACATAACAGCAGACAAGAGTAGCCGGATGAATTCTGAAGTGTACCGGGATATACTTTCAGCCCAGATTCAGCCAAATGCCGCAAAGTTGATCGGACGGCGCTTCATAGTACAGATGGACAATGACCCCAAGCATACAGCCAAAGCTACCCAGGAGTTCATGAGGGAAAAAAAAGTGGAACATTCTGCAATGGCCAAGTCAATCACCAGATCTTAACCCAATTGAGCATGCATTTCACTTGCTCAAATCCAGACTTAAGACGGAAAGACCCACAAACAAGCAAGACCTGAAGGCTGCGGCTGTAAAGACCTGGCAAAGCATTAAGAAGGAGGAAACCCAGCGTTTGGTGATGTCCATGGGTTCCAGACTTAAGGCAGTGATTGCCTCCAAAGGATTCGCAACAAAATATTGAAAATAAAAATATTTTGTTTGGGTTTGGTTTATTTGTCCAATTACTTTTGACCTCCTAAAATGTGGAGTGTTTGTAAAGAAATGTGTACAATTCCTACAATTTCTATCAGATATTTTTGTTCAAACCTTCAAATTAAACGTTACAATGTGCACTTGAATTCTGTTGTAGAGATTTCATTTCAAATCCAATGTGGTGGCATGCAGAGCCCAACTCGCGAAAATTGTGTCACTGTCCAAATATTTCTGGACCTAACTGTATATATATATATATATATATATATATATATATACACACACACACAGTACAGACCAAACGTTTGGATACACCTTCTCATTCAAAATGCTTTCTTTATTTTCATGACTCTGAAAAATGTAGATTCACATGGAAGGCATCAAAACTATGAATTAACAAAAAAGTGTGAAACAACTGAAAATATGTCTTATATTCTAGGTTCTTCAAAGTAGTCACCTTTTGCTTTTATTACTGCTTTGCACACTCTTGGCATTCTCTTAATGAGCTTCAAGAGGTAGTCACTGGAAATGGTTTTCACTTCACAGGTGTGCCCTGTCAGGTTTAATAAGTGGGATTTCTTGCCTTATACATGGGGTTGGGACCATCAGTCGTGTTGTGCAGAAGTCTGGTAGATACACAGCTGATAGTCCTACTGAATAGACTGTTAGAATTTGTATTATGGCATCATTACTTTAAGAAATGAAGGTCAGTCAGTCCGAAAAAAAAAAAGCTTGAATAGCTGCAAATTATTATTATTTCAAGTAAAAATCATAATTTCTAACCTAGCCAATGTCTGGACTATATTTTCTATTCATTATAAATTATGCAACTCATTTGATAAATAAAAGTATGATCTCTCATGGAAAAGACAAAATTGTCTGGGTGACCCCAAACTTTTGAACTGTAGTGTATATATATATATATATATATATATATACAGTATACACACGCACACACGCACACACACACACACACACACACACTGTGTGAACATGTAAGTGCAAAACTTGTTTCCGCTCCCATTTTTCATGAGCTAATCTCAAAGATCTAAAACTTTTTATATGTACAAACATTTTTATCTCAAATATTGTTCACAAGTTTGTCTTAATCTGTGTTAGTGATCACTTCTCCTTTGCCAAGATAATCCATCCACCTCTCAGGTGTGGCATATCAAGATGTTGATTAGACAGCATGATTATAGCACAGGTGTGCCTAAGGGTGGTGTCACACACAGCGACGACAAGAACGACGTCGCTGCTACGTCACCATTTTCTGTGACATTGCAGCGACGTCCCGTCGCTGTCGCTGTGTATGACATCCAGCAACGACCTGGCCCCTGCTGTGAGGTCGCCGGTCGTTGCTGAATGTCCAGCTTCATTTTTTGGTTGTCGCTCTCCCACTGTGACGCACACATCGCTGTGTGTGACAGCGAGAGAGCAACGAAATGAAGCGAGCAGGGAGCAGGAGCCGGCATCTGGCAGCTGCAGTAAGCTGTAACCAGGGTAAACATCGGGTAACCAAGAGAAGACCTTTACCTGGTTACCCGATATTTACCTTCGTTACCAGCGTCCGCCGCTCTCGCTGCCAGTGCCGGCTCCTGCTCTCTGCACATGTAGCTGCAGTACACATTGGGTAATTAACCCGATGTGTACTGTAGCTAGGAGTGCAGGCAGCCAGCGCTAAGCAGTGTGCGCGGCTCCCTGCTCTCTGCACATGTAGCACAGCGACGCGTGTCGTTATGATCGCTGCTGCTTCTGCTGTGTTTGACAGCTAAGCAGCGATCATAACAGCGACTTACAAGGTCGCTGTTGCGTCACAGAAAATGGTGACGTAACAGCGACGTCATTGTCGCTGTCGCTATGTGTGAACCCAGCTTTAGGCTGGCCAGTATAAAAGGCCACACTGTAGCGCCTGGTCCCACCATACCCCGTGGGGGCGCGCTCCCTCACATGTGCCCAGTCCCAGCATGGCTCCCACTAGCACTCCCAGTCATAGCCCCAGGCAGCGACGGCCTTCCTCTTACCGGTCCCATGGCTCTGCAGGCGCTGCTCCTGCTCCCAGGCATGCTGCAGCCTCTTCCTGTCTCTCTTCCTTACACAGAGCTGCAGTAAGTTACTCTAGGCTGCGCGTGAGGCCACGCCCCCTTTCTTAAAGCGGTATGCCCCGTTTTCTGGAAGTGACCTCAGAGGTCACCTGTTACCTATTGGGTATTTAGGTTCACCTCCCCCAGCAGCAGGCGCCCGAGCAACGCTTCCATTAGAGCCTTGCCAGTGTCCAGACCCCTTGTGCTATTATCTGTTTTCTGTGCATTGTTACCTGGTTCTAATCCCTTGTCTCACCGTAGTGCCATCCGTACCTTTCCGGCTGGGGACGTCACCGCTCATACCGACAGTGGACGTCACCGTGCCCTACCCTACCTACCGTGGACATTATCTGTGCCGTACCTGCTGTGGACGTCACCGCTCATACCGACAGTGGACATCACCGTGCCCTACCTGACGTGGACATTATCCGTGCCGTACCTGCGGTGGACGTCACCTGCTGTCAACATCTCCGGTGCAGTTTCCGTGTCCTGCCGGCTGTGGACGTCACAACCTTGCTACACCTGGCCCTACAGAGACTCCTACTACCGGTTCCTGGCTGCCGTGCATCTAGGCCTTCTCAGGGGAGTCCGGTGCACGGTCCAGTGGGTCCACCTCCGGACGCTCGCCGCTCCTCGGTGAGCGTAACACACTCTAAAATTTGCAGTTTTACAGTGTTGGGGGAGGTGTCAGAAAAACAAGTCAGTATCTGATGTGACCACCATTTGTCTCACACAGTGCAACACATCTCCTTCGCATAGCATTGATCAGGTTGTTGATTGTGGCATGTGGAATATTGGTCCACACCTCTTCAATGGCTGTGCGAAGTTGTTGGATACTGGCATCCCAAACATACCCAATGGGTGACACGTCCGGTGAGTATGCTGGCCATGCAAGAACTGGGATGTTTTCAGCTTCCAGGAATTGTGTACAGATCCTTGCAACATGGGGCCGTGCATTATCATTCTGCCAAATGAGCTGATGGTCATGGATGAATGGCACAATGGGCCTCAGGATCTTGTCATGTTATCTCTGTTCAGTCAAAATGGCATCAATAAAATAAACCTGTGTTCATTGTCCATATGATACATCTGCCCATACCATAACCCCACCACCACTATGGGACACTCGATTCACAACATTGACATCAGCAAACCACTCACCAACACAATGCTATACAAGCTGTCTGGCATTTGCCCTGTACAGTGAAAATCGGGATTAATCAATGGAAGCATTAGCACACTCAAGTCAGTTACGACTAACTGCAGTCAGGTGGAGACCTCGATGAGGACAATGAGCAGCAGATGAGATTTCCTGAGACGATTTCTGACTGTGCAAAAAGTGTTTGGTTATGCAAACTCATTGTTGCCGAAGCTGTCCGGGTGGCTGGTGTCAGAGAATCTTGGAGGTGATGATGCTGGATGTTGAGGTCCTAGGCTGGTAAGGTTACACTTGGTGTAGACCAGCTAAAAGTACTGCCAAATTCTTTAAAACACCTTTGGAGATAGCTGATGTTTGAGAAACAAACATTTAATTAATAGACAACAAATAGGTCTGGTCGACATTCCTGCAGTCAGCATGCCAATTGTATGCTCCATCAAAACATCTGTGGTATTGTGCTGTGTGATAATGCTGCACATTTTAGAGTGGCCTTTTATTGTGGCCAGCCTAAGGCACAACTGTGCGATAATCATGCTGTCTAATGAGCATCTTCATATGCCACACCTTTGAGGTGGATCCATTATCTCGGTAAAGGAGAAGTGATCACTAACACAGATTTAGACAAATTTGTGATCAATACTTGAGAGAAAAAGGCCTTTCATGTACAGAAAATGTCTTAGCTCTTTGACATCAGCTCAGGAAAAATGGCAGCAAAAACATAAGTGTAGCGTTTATATTTTTGTTCAGTATATACAGTATACAGTATCAGGGAAAATAAGTATTGAACACGTCACCAATTTTCTAAGTCAATATACAGTATTTATATATACAATGGGTACGGAAAGTATTCAGACCCCTTTAAATTTTTCATTCTTTGTTTCATTGCAGTCATTTGGTAAATGCAAAAAGTTCATTTTTTACACATGAATACACAGTCTGCACCCCATCTTGACAGAACCCCCCCCAGAAATGTTTGCAAATTTATTAAACAAAAAAAACTGAAATATCACATGGTGATAAGTATTCAGACCCTTTGCTCACACACTCATATTTAAGTCACATGCTGTCCATTTCCTTGTGATCCTCCTTGAGATGGTTCTACTCCTTCATTGGAGTCAAGCTGTGTTTAATTAAACTGATAGGACTTGATTTGGAAAGGCGCACACCTGTCTATATAAGACTTCACAGCTCACAGTGCATGTCAGACCAAATGAGAATCATGAAGTCAAAGGAACTGCTCAAGGAGCTCAGATACAGAATTGTGGCAAGGCACAAATCTGGCCAAAGTTACAAAATAATTTTTGCAGTACTTAAGGTTCCTAAGAACACGGTGGCCTCCATAATCTTTGAATGGAAGAAGTTTGGAACCACCAGAACTCTTCCTAGACCTGTCCGTCCAACTAAATTGAGCAATTGTAGCGCCCCATAGGGTAGGCGGTTAAGCTACTCGTCGCTGGGCTGTTTCGGGTCGGGTCAGGCATTGTCACAGGGTGGCCTTGCCTGGTTCCATTGCCCCGACGCGTACAGTAAATGGTGGGGGAAGCGAGGTATTGGGGAGAGTTTGTCGTAACGCCAACTGTAGTATGTGGCCAGTAGTAGCCGCCGCTGCAGAATTCCTCGCTGGGGCAGGTGTTAAGGCAGCCGGGATGGTATCGTTCCCCACAGGCAGAGCGGGCCCTGGGTGGACGTAGAGGGAAGGTAACGGCTGTTGGCGCCTAAGCGCGGGGCAGCGGCACTGGTAAGGACGAGCTAGCATAGTCTCTGCAGGTTTAGGGTGTAGTTTACTCACAACTTCAGCTACCAGCCCGGTCACACTGGTCACTGCCATGATGGGATCCAGTCAATCCCAGATCCGGTAAGGGTTCACCACCGGTGTTTGGAGAAAGAAGGAGAGAGTGTCTTATTTCTAGGGTGTCCCTTTCAGCAATTAGGCACCCTGGCTGAGCTCCCGCTCCAAGCCCCAGTAAAGTCCAAGTTTTCCAGAGATATTTTGCCAGAACTATGGTCCTGACGGGTCTGTTTTTGATGTGAGTGTGTTGCGCCTATTTCTACCCCAGGTGGAACCCACCCCCCAGGTAGCTGGCGTCAGTGACTGGGACGTCCCATGAATGTTATGACCACCCCCCTGCCTACCCTGAGCCCACCCACCCTATGTGAAGGCTCCTAAGCTGTATGTAGTGTGTGAATGTGGAACACCGGTGATTAACCCCCCTCCTTACCTGAGATAGCTACCACACCTTAATTGAGGTGCTGAACCCTGTGGCGACCTGAGCCTCAGGGGCACCACATTCCCCCCGGTAAATGGCAGCACTTCTGGGCTGCAACAAAACACAATTAACACCGCAATTTTTATATGCCCCAGGGAGGATGATGGTGGTAGTAGTGGCTGATGGCGCCGAAGCATGGGGTGCCAGCAATGAAGGACGGACACGACAGTTGCGGTTCCAGGTCTTTACTCACTGTCCTTTGGTTGCTCTGGTTGCTCGTGGGTACCGGTCCCTGCTGTGATGGGCTCCAACTGATCACGGATAAGTTAGAGGTAGCCACTGGTATTTGAAAGTGTCCTTTCCCAATGGATGCCCCTCCAGAAGTGAGGAACTCAGGCTGAGCTTCCCACTCCAAGCCTCAGTCTCCATGAAGAAAAAAGAAGGAAGAAAATGGTGTTGTGCTGCCAGAACTGAAGTTCCGACTTGACTGAAGATTGGGTCCAGGTTGCTCCTACTTCTACCCCAAGTGGTGTCCGCCCCCCAGGTGATTGTCCTAGTGATCGGGAAAGTCCCATAGATCATGCTGGTCACCCACCAGCCTACTGCAGTCCAGTCCCTAGTGAGAAGGTACCTAAGCTGTATGTAAGGTGAAATGTGGAAACACTGGTGGTTAACCCTCTCCTTACCCGAGATGAATACTACACTTTAAGTGAGGTGAAGTACCCTGTGGCGGCTGAAGCCTCAGAGGTGCCACATTCTCCCACAGCAAATGGCAGCACTCCCGGGCTGCAATAAAATAACAATGGTATACCGTATTTTGTTAAGCATTAAACAGGTTAACAATCTTCCCTTTATGGGGGCATTTTCAATCAACAGTGTTAAACATTAACAGTTACCAATCATCAATGTGATCAATGCAGAAAGACATCAACATTTGCATATAAAAACATTTGACTATTTCTTGACTGCTGGTGGTGCCAGAGGGCTGGTCCCAGCCCCCTGGCTCTGGGCACTCAAGGGACATTCCCGGGCAAAGTGTCCAACCTTGTCGCAGTGCCGTCAGATTCGTTGCCCATCAGCGTCGTAATGATCAGGAAACGGAGGCAGTGGGTCTCTCTTGCATCACCGCCAGGTGAGGTCATCAGCACTGGCGGCCAGTTCAATGATTGCAGGTTGCTGGGCTCCTTGCTTGGATTGCACCATATTGGTCAGAGAATCCATACCTTTGATCAATTCCAGGATTGGGAGCTGCAGTTCATTGATGGAGTCCTTACCCACGGTTTGTTCCTTGGCTCCCACTAACACAGGAGTGGCTGGCACCAGCCCTGGTTGCTGAAGCATAATGCTGCAGTGATCTGGCTCACGCAACACCCGGATGGCCCGGTCTTTAAATTCCGCAAAGTTGAGGTTAGGGTTTTGCATGGACACAATGCGCAGCTGGGTCCGATGGGCATTGGACAGAAGCCCGTTGATAAACTGATCAGTCAGCAGGCGGTTTTCATCTATCACTCCCTCCAGTTCCACTTGCTGAACAGCTCTCAATGCCTCCTGAAGGTTTAAAGCATAATCCTGTATACTGTCTTGCACCTTTTGCTTGCATCCGTAAAATCCCATCTTTATCTCAGCTGCTGTATGGGTATCGAAAGTTTCCTTCAGTTTAGTCAAAATGTCCTTTGCTACTCTTTTATCGGTCTTCGGCCAGGACTTGCCTCCCCGGAATACTGGGGTAGCCATGTTGCACCTGGGAGGTACGGCATGGCAAATGGTAGCACCAGAGCTGGTGCTAATGCTGCAGCTCCGGCACCAGGAACAGTTTGGTCTCTTTCCTCACTGGATATGCCTCGACCAGTCGTTTCCCGCTCTGGCTTAGAGGCACGGGGTCTCCTGCTCATTTCCGGCAGTGGGGCTGAATCACATGCATTGAAGCCTCCACTGCTTCATAGCCAGAAAAGACTTTAACAATGAAAGAATAATGACATGGCCCCTTCCTCACCTGACCTAAACCCTATTGAGAATTTGAGGGCCCTTCTTAAAAGGGGGATTTACGGTGAAAGAAAAGTCACCCCTCTGTACAGTGTGTGGGAGGCAATGGTCCAACACACTGATCGTCAAAAGATTACCCCTTCACCCCCGGGCGTTTTTGTTTTTTGCTCTCTTTCTTCCGAGAGCCGTAACTTTTTGATTTTGCCATAAATCTTGCCATATAAGGGCTTATTTTTGGCGAAACGAGTTGTACTTTTAATTGAAACCATAAGTTTTCCCATATAGTGTACTGGAAAACAGTAAAAAAATTCCAAGTGCGGAAAAATTGCAAACAAAGTTGCACAATTGTTTTTGGGATATTTTATTCACCATGTTCTCTGTATGGCAAAACTGATGCGTTGGTGTGAAACCTCATTTCAGTACGAGTTTGTAGACACAAAACATGTATAGATTTACTGTTACCTAAGGAGGTAAAAAATTCAGACGTTTGTCCAAAAAAAGTGATGCACTTTTTGCGCCATTTTCCGAAAACTGTAACATTCTCATTTTTTGGGATCTGGAGCTCAGCGAAGGCTTATTTTTTGCATCTGGAGCTGACGTTTTTAACGGTACCATTTTTGTGAAGATGCTACGTTTTGATCGCCTGTTATTGCATTTTGTGCAAAATTTGCAGTGACCAAAAACCGTAATTTTGGGATTTGGAATATTTTTGCCGCTACGCCATTTACCAATCAGATTAATTGATTTTATATTTTGATAGATCGGGTGTTTCTGAACGATGCGATACCAAATATGTGTATATTTTTTATATTTTTCTTAACCCTTTAATTTTCAATGGGGCAAATGTGGGTGATTCGAACTTTTATTTTTTTTTAAATTTTAATAAAACTTTTCTAACTTTTTTTATTTTACTAGTCCCTCTAGGGGACTATAAGGAGTCTGATCACTCATTTATTTTTGCAGATTAGGGAAGCATCGCTTTGACCTGCAGAAAAGCTGCTTTCCTCTCACACGGCCCTCTGCCGGCTGTAAGAGGAGCTGACTCATGAAAGGTACAGGAATCATGCCTTATAGCTGCACATGTCAGCTGTTTAAATCATCTGACATGTGCAGAACTCACCGTCGGTTGCCCGCGGCAGCTAGCAGTGAGTAAACCGACATGAGGCAGGACGTACCTGTACCGCCCCGGTGTTAGTCGAGCTGCTCGAATCTGGGATTGTTGTGGCTCAAGGGGTCCGGACCCGGCTTGGCGGACACTTTGATCCGTAAAACGGGATATTTATAGGGGAGAAGTTCATGATGCCACCTGTGGGTTGCAGTATTGGGAGTACCGCCGCTGCTGTAGGGAGTATCCTGGCAGATGGAGTTAAGCAGCCAGATGTTAGTCCTTCCACAGGTAGGGGAGGCCCCGGACTCAGGGTGTTGTGGTTATTTGGGAGCACAGGGTGCAGGGGACCAAGGTACTCACTGTGGGTAGTCGTGGTGCTGGATGAGGATTATAAAGGAGACACACACGCTGCAAGTAAACCAAATGCCGCTGCCACTGCGGGGAGCCAGTCCAAGTACCCGGTCCCACCAGTGTCACATAGTAATCCAGAGCCTACCGCCGTGCTCAGTTTCATGTGTGGGTCCCCATAGCTTGGAGCTGTAGGGTCCCGTTCTTCAGTTTTTAAGTCACTTGGGACTTTAGTGGGTTGCTTTCTGTGGAAAACCTTTTCCCCCGTGGTGTGCTGATGCCCTCAGTCTCTGAAATCTTTGGGAAGGTCCCTGAAGGTCCCCTTCCTCTGCAGGTCAATTTTCAGGACGTTGAATTGGCTCCTGACCTAGGGTCCTGTACCCCATCGTGCTCGGTACCGGTCAGTTCTTTTGGGCTTTCTGATGCCAACAGTCCTTCACAACTATGTCCGTCACACCCTTTTCCAATGTCACTATTACCGGTCCCCGACTCCTCTGGTCCCGGACCACTGTCTGCGACCCAACCTCGGTCCTTCTAGCTCCCCGGGAGCTAACACTCCCTAGCTCCTCTCTCCTTGAGGGCTCTCACTCGACTTTCCTTTTTCCCTCCCACCAGACTGCCTGACCCCTAGGTGGGTGGCCCTTTTCCAGCTAGACCAACCCACTGGTGTGTCTGACAGGTTATGATGTGATGTGTTGATTGGGATTTGTGGTGCTGATGGAGGTGACACTGGTTTCTGGTAACTTGGAACCAGAGGTTGGAACCAGGCGGTGGTAGGTCCTGTATCCTGAAGGAATAGGATGCAGTTCCCTGTAGCACTCTGATGTATTCAGGGGCGCTACATACCCAGTACATCTAATGTCGGTAAGAGCAGGGGTAGGATTCAGCCGGTTCTCTCCACTTTGGCCGAACCGGTTGTTAAAATAGCAGCCGGTTTATTGAACCGGCAAGAAACGGCTCCAACGATCCGGTTCTCTGTATTCACTTGTGTTAGTGTCTTTAAGACACTAACACAAATTAATCCCCGTACCTCCGTATGCGCCGCACTTCCAGATTCAGTGGAGCCTGTCTGCTCTCTGACCTGGCGTGCAGCAACGCAATGACGCTGCAGAGGTTACGGCAGCGTGGTGAGGTTGCTCATCCTGCTGCCGCCTGCCAGCGTCAGTGTGCAGAGTGCCACGGAGGAGGATGGAAAACATAGGAGAGGCCGCCGGTGCTTGGAGCAGGTAAGCGCTCAGTGAGCCGAAGATGCAGAGAAAAAGGACTCTGCAGGGGAGAGGAGCCACAAGATGGAAACTATATGGGAAAAAGAGCCACATGGCACAAGATCTGCAGGGGAAAAGGAGCACATGGGATGAGATTTGCTGGGCAAAGAGGTCATGAGATCTGTAAGGGAAAGAGGCCATGATGGGATCTGCAGTGGAAAGAAGCCATGATGGGATCTGCATGGGAAAGAGGCTTCACCTACTGTATCCTCACCTATCCCTTGTAGACTGTGAGCCCTCGCGGGCAGGGACCTCTCTCCTCCTGTACCTGTCTGTGTCTTGTACTGTTTATGATTATTGTACTTGTCCCTATTATGTATACCCCTTTCACATGTAAAGTGCCAGGGAATTGATGGCGCTATAATAATAAATAATAATAATGGGATGGGATCTGCAGGGGAAAGAGGCCATAATGTGATGGGATCTGCTGGGGAAAGAGGCCATGATGGCATCTGCAGGGGAAAGAAGTCATGATGAGATCTGCAGGGGAAAGAGGCCATAATGGGATGGGATCTGCAGGGGAAAGAGGCCATAATGGGATGGGATCTCTAGGGGGAAAGGAGCCACTTGGGATGGGATCTGCACTGGAAAAGCAGCCACATGGGATGAGATCAGTATGGGGAAGGTCGTCTGTTCCAATTTTAGCAGGGCTCTTTTAGTAATAATTTTTAAAAATTGTAGAAAGCCCGTTTAATACAATATGACTGACAGTGACTGGAACAACTGGTACTGGACAGGAGAGTGAAGGTACAGGAGGGTAAGAAGGGGAAAGAGATTTTACTTTAAATTATTTTTTGGTTGAGGAAAGTGCGTGAAAATGGGTGTGGCTAAAAAAATGGGTGTGGTTACAGAATGGGTGTGGTTTTTAAATGAGCGGGGTTTACAGAAAACCTGTTATTAAAAATTTGAATCCCACCCCTGGGTAAGAGGTTAAGATACTGACAGACTCCATGGATGGAAGGCTTATGACTAGTGATGGGTGGACCCGGACTGTAAAAGTCCAGATTTGCGTGGCTTCAATAGTATCCGGGTGCAGGTCCCAGGCCCGGAGTTTTCAGGGAAGTTCGGCTAATGATTTGGGAGCAACTTGGGAAATGGAAAAAAAAAATAAAGGAAATATAAAAATAAAGCAAGGGCGCTTTACTTACCGAGTCTCTGACACAGATGTAACTGCTACCGGCTACTCACTCTTCTTCCTCATTATTGCTCTTGCATATTCACATCTTCTCCATTCATCGCTGTCCTGGTGTCTGTGATTGGTTGCAGTCAGACGCGCCCCTAGCCTGTGTGACAGCGTCTGATTGCTTGCGATCACAGACCTGTCTGTGGCTCTATTGTGTTAAAATAAATTAATAAAAACATTGGCGTAGGGTCCCCCTGTATTACGATACCAGCACATGCGGCTTTTTAACAAATTATTTAAATAAATAATTAAAAAAGGGCATGCGGTTTCCCCCAATTTTGATACCCAGCCATGATAAAACCCGACAGTTGGTGGCTGGTATTCTCAGACTGGGAATAGCCCCCGTAGCCTAAAACTAGCAGCTTGCAGCCGCCCAAGATTGTCACGTCCATTAGATGTAAAAATCCCAGAACTTTATTCGGCTCTTCCCGATTGCCCTGGTGCGGAGGCAATTGGGGTAATGTACCGCCCTGAGAGGGGCTCGGCCGCTCCCTGGCCGGGCCGAGCCACTCGAGGTCCGGGCTCGGGTTGTCGGTGGCTCGAGCGCCTCCGCACTGGGGGCCACGTCGCTCTGTTAAGGGGAGGCAGTGGGGTGGTGGTGTGGGACGAGGTTCGCAGCCGGGGGCCGCGTTGTCGTTGTACGGGTCGTGACGCCACCCACGGGTCGTGGTGACGGGATGCACCACCGCTGCGGCTTGAGTGAAGGGGGCTCCCGGGATCGGTGTTGAAGGCGCAGCCTGGCAGTTAGCCCCTCCGTGGGTAGGGGCGGCGTGTCCCGGGGCCCGGCGGGATGGGCGATGATGTTGTCAGGGTGCAGGGCGCCGTGCTGCGGTGCGATGTCGTGCCCGGATGGCACTGGTGTACTCACTATTGATTCACACTCAGAGTCACTGGTAAACCAAAGTTCGGGTATGGTCGGGTCCCGCAGCCGGCTGCTTGTGTCCCTTGTGAGGCTGATGGTGGCTCCTTTCCCTTGCACCTCTTGTTTTGTTGTTTGGCTCCCCTGCCTGAGCAGTGGTAGCCTGCTCCCCAGCGTTTAGCTGCCGGAAGAGCCCTCGGTTGCCCGCAGGCGCTGGCCTGTCGGATGTTTGGCCCTTGGCGGTGGCTCTCACCCGGTATCGGTGGACTGTTGCCTTCTTTCGGGACTTTGGGTGAGGATGAACCCGTGAGGTCCTGACTGCAACCAGTGAATTTGCCTAAACTCAGTGGCTTCTAAGCTAGGACGGGGTCTGAATACCCGGGTTTCTGGTGCTTTGGTAAACGGTCGACTCCCCGGTTCAGGGCCAGCGGGCTCCAACCCTGGCTTGGTCCCTACGGTTCCGCCGGTTGCTATACCGGTACTCCTGCAGGTGGCCACCACCGTCTGCCTGCCTGACGTTACGGGGATCCCAGGCTCCCACCCGGGTCCCTGACAGCTTTTCTCCTCACACCTCCTCTCAACTCCAACTCTCAACTCAATCTGTTTATATTTCCTGCCTCAGGACAATAGTCTCCTCGGTGGGTGTGCCTTTCCACCTGACTCCACCCACCTGGTGTGCCCTACTTGCCCTGAGGGAGGCATCAAGTCTCCCTTTCGGGTGACGGGTGTGTCCTCACAAGGGAAGGGGGTGTGTGTGTTGTGTGGTGGATGTTGTTACCTGTGACCCCTGGGGTCCATGGCGTCACAGTAATAAGGGGTTAATAACAGCTCACAGCTGCCACTAAGACGTAGATTACTAACAACAGGCGTCTATGAGACCACTATTACTAATCTCTAAGTGAAAAAAAAAATAAATTAGGGGGACCACATCACGTTTTTTAAAATTATTTATTTAAATAATTAAAAAAAAAACAAAAAAAAACAACGCATGCAGTTCCTCTTATTTTGAAACACAGCCAAGATAAGCGCACGGCTGGGGGATGCAGCCTGTAGTCATATGCTTTATCTGTGCTGGGTATCAGAATAGGGGGGACCCTACGCCAATTTTTTTCTCTTTTTTCTTTTTATTCAATCTACAGCAGGGGTCTCAAACACGCGGCCCGCGGGCCGCATGCGGCCCTTCAGGTGGCTTCTTGCGGCCCGCTGGCCCGTGGACCCGGTAAAGATGGCGACCGGTGCAAGAGGCCGCAGCCTCCAGCTATCTATTTCAGTTTACAGTTTTGCCTTTGCTGGGCACAGTAAAGTTCTCGCTGCAGAACACAATAACAGCCGCCTGCCAATCAGAGGCAAGCACCTGCTCCATATGACCTCAGATGCTTACCTGTGATTGGCCAGTGGCTGTTGTGCAGTGAGAACTGCTCTGAGTGCTCTGCACGCGCCGGCAGAAAGTTCAGCAGTGACAGGCAGGAGCTGTGATCATTATCGGGTCCACATGCCTGCGTGCTGCTGAGCCGACGGAGGATAGGTGAGCAGAATGTTTTTGTGTGTTTCTGCCGCTGGCTGAGCCTGCACAGGGTGTGTGTGTGTGTGTGTGTATGTGTGTGTGTGTCAGCTGAGGCTGCACAGGGTGTGTGTGTGTGTGTGTGTGTGTCAGCTGAGGCTGCACAGGGTGTGTGTGTGTGTGTGTGAGTGTGTGTGTTTGTTTCTGCTGCTGGCTGAGGCTGCACAGGGTGTGTGTGTGTGTGTGTGTGTGTGTGTCCGCTGAGGCTGCACAGGGTGTGTGTGTTTCTGCTGCTGGCTGAGGCTGCACAGGGTGTGTGTGTGTGTGTTTCTGCTGCTGGCTGAGGCTGCACAGGGTGTGTGTGTTAGCTGAGGCTGCACAGGGTGTGTGTGTGTTGAGGCTGCACAGGGTGTGTGTGTGTGTGTCTGTTAGCTGAGGCTGCACAGGGTGTGTGTGTGTGTGTCTGTTAGCTGAGGCTGCACAGGGTTTGTGTGTGTGTGTCTGTTAGCTGAGGCTGCACAGGGTGTGTGTGTGTCTGTTAGCTGAGGCTGCACAGGGTTTGTGTGTGTGTGTCTGTTAGCTGAGGCTGCACAGGGTGTGTGTGTGTGTGTGTGTGTGTCAGCTGAGGCTGCACAGGGTGTGTGTGTGTGTGTGTCTGTTAGCTGAGGCTGCACAGGGTGTGTGTGTGTGTGTCTGTTAGCTGAGGCTGCACAGGGTGCGTGTGTGTGTGTGTCTGTTAGCTGAGGCTGCACAGGGTTTGTGTGTGTGTGTCTGTTAGCTGAGGCTGCACAGGGTGTGTGTGTGTGTCTGTTAGCTGAGGCTGCACAGGGTTTGTGTGTGTGTGTCTGTTAGCTGAGGCTGCACAGGGTGTGTGTGTGTGTGTGTGCGTGTGTCTGGTAGCTGAGGCTGCACAGGGTGTGTGTGTGTCTTAGCTGAGGCTGCACAGGGTGTGTGTGTGTGTGTCTGTTAGCTGAGGCTGCACAGGGTTTGTGTGTGTGTGTCAGCTGAGTCTGCACAGAGTGTGTGTGTGTGTGTTAGCTGAGGCTGCACAGGGTTTGTGTGTGTGTGTGTGTTAGCTGAGGCTGCACAGGGTTTGTGTGTGTGTGTGTGTTAGCTGAGGCTGCACAGGGTTTGTGTGTGTGTGTGTGTTAGCTGAGGCTGCACAGGGGGTGTGTGTTTGTGTGTTAGCTGAGGCTGCACAGGGTTTGTGTGTGTATGTGTGTTAGCTGGGGCTGCACAGGGTGTGTGTGTGTGTGTGTGTAGCTGAGGCTGCACAGGGTGTGTGTGTGTGTGTCTGTGTCTGTTAGCTGAGGCTGCACAGGGTGTGTGTGTGTGTCTGTTAGCTGAGGCTGCACAGGGTGTGTGTGTCTGTTAGCTGAGGCTGCACAGGGTGTGTGTGTGTGTGTCTGTTAGCTGAGGCTGCACAGGGTGTGTGTGTGTGTGTGTGTCAGCTGAGGCTGCACAGGGTGTGTGTGTGTGTCTGTTAGCTGAGGCTGCACAGGGTGTGTGTGTGTGTGTGTGTTAGCTGAGGCTGCACAGGGTTTGTGTGTGTGTTTGTGTGTGTGTGTGTGTTTGTTAGCTGAGGCTGCACAGGGTGTGTGTGTGTGTATGTTAGCTGAGGCTGCACAGGGTGTGTGTGTGTGTTTACTACAAGAAGACATGCATGGGGCACATTAATACAAGAAAGGGACCTGCATGAAGCACATTACTATAGGAAGGGGACCTGCATATGGGGCACATTACCACAAGAAGGGGACCTGCATGGGGGCACATTATTATAAGAAGGGGACCTGCATAGGGCACATTGCTACAAGGGGGCAAGGATGCGCACATTTTTACAGAATGGGGAACAGGATGGGGCACATTACTACAAGATGTTGGCCAAAATTACTATGCAGTGCTTATTGTAAATAAAACTGTATTACTTACAAAAAAAATGTGTGCGTTATATATATATATATATATATATATATATATGGTACCACTACCACTGTCATTTTGTCCTGAAAAGAATGTGGCCCCTCAAATTATTTTTTTTCTGTGTGCGGCCCATACACCCAGCTGAGTTTGAGACCCCTGATCTACAGTGACCCGCAGACAGGGTTTACGTTTGCAAGCAGCCAAACATGCTTTCATACAGGCTGGGGGCGCATCTGACTGCAACCAATCACAGATGCCATGACTGCCGGTGGGTGGGAGAATCAGTGAATATGTATGAGGCTAATAAGCGGCCCCGGAATAATAGTGAGCGAACCGGACGCAGTTATAGCCATGCCAGAGACTCGGTAAGTATAAATTGCTTGCTTTATTTTAATTTTCCTTTATTTTCATTTATTTCCTGAGTTTCTTGATCTGAATCATTAGTCGAAGTTAACTGAGTCCGGCACCGGGATACTTTTGAAACCCCGCAGATCAGGACTTTTACAGTCCGGGTCTGCCCATCATTATTCATGATACTTACACACATGACTAGAGATGAGCGAACCGGTCGCGGTTCGGCTCGAGTTCGGTTCGCCGAACGGAGGTCTCGTTCGAGTTCGGTTCGGCGAACCGGTTTGGCGAACCACTCGAACCGCATAGGAAACAATGGGAGGCAATCACAAACACATAAAAACACCTAGAAAACACCCTCAAAAGGTGTCCAAAAGGTGACAAACAACTCACAACACAACACAAACACATGGGAAAGTGACAAGAACAAATTCTCATGCGAAAACAAAACAGCGTTACAAGGAAAAGAGGATGAGACACAGATATAGGCATGGCATGCCCTTCTAAAATCATGTAAAACACCGCAAGGTTACTCCAAGCGGAGTCTCCCTTTTTTCCAAAAATTGGGCCACACAGACACCCACCCCTTCAGTGGCAGCACTTGTGTCCCAGTTGTACACTTCACAGGTAGATTTGCATCAAGCACATTCAAAAATACACCATACTTAACCGTCCCCAGGATGACACCGGGGTAGGTAGCTAAGTCTTTCCTAATCCCAGCTCTGTTCATCTTGAATAATTTTTAAAAACAATGTAAGCAAGGGTTACTCCAAGCGGAGTCTCCCTTTTTTCCAAAAATTGGGCCACACACACCCACCCCTTCAGTGGCAGCACTTGTGACCCAGTTGTACACTTCACAGGTAGATTTGCATCAAGCACATTAAAAAATACGCCATACTTAACCGTCCCCAGGATGACACCGGGGTAGGTAGCTAAGTCTTTCCTGATCCCAGCTCTGTTCATCTTGGATCATTTTTAAAAACACTGTAAGAAAGGGTTACTCCAAGCGGAGTCTCTCTTTTTTCCAAAAATTGGGCCACACACACACCCACCCCTTCAGTGGCAGCACTTGTGCCCCAGGTGTACACTTCACAGGTAGATTTGCATCAAGCACATTCAAAATCCACAAGCATTTACTCTCCCCAGGATGACACAAGGGTAGTAAATTCCTTGTGGATCCATGACTTGTTCATTTTGATGAACGTTAGTCTGTCCACATTGTCACTGGACAGACGCGTGCGCTTATCTGTCAGCACACACCCAGCAGCACTGAAGACACGTTCAGAGACAACGCTGGCAGCTGGACACGACAAAATCTCCAAGGCGTAAGTGGAGAGCTCTGGCCATTTTTCAAGATTTGAAGCCCAAAAGAAGCAAGGCTCCATTTGCAAAGTAATGGCATCGATGTTCATTTGGAGATACTCCTGTATCATCCTCTCCAGCCGTTGACTATGTGTCAGACTTGTTGTCTCTGGTGGCCTTGCAAAGGATGGTGTAAAAAAATTATGAAAAGATTCAATAAAATTGCTGTTACCAGCACCAGATACGGTGCTACTGGTATGGGTAGACTGTTGAAGATGACGAGACCGTCCCATGTTTGTCAAGTTACAACTGGGAGATTCACTCCCTGCACCTACACGGTTGTTTGGTGGAAAAGCCGAGCTAAGATCGAGTAACAGCTTCTGCTGATACTCCTGCATACGTGCGTCCCTTTCTATGGCTGGAATTATGTCACAAAATTTGGACTTGTACCGGGGATCTAATAGTGTGGCAAGCCAGTAGTCATCATCACTTCTAATTTTGACAATACGAGGGTCATGTTGGAGGTAGTGCAGCAAGAAGGCGCCCATGTGTCTTGCGCAGCCATGCGGACCAAGTCCACGCTGTGTTTGTGGCATAGTGGTGCTAACCGCTCTTTCTTCCTCTGACATCTCCCCCCAACCTCTTTCAACAGAAATTTGACCAAGGTCTCCCTCATCCACTGAGTCTTCCATGTCCATGGACAGTTCGTCCTCCATTTCTTCATGTTCTCCTGCTCCTTCCTCAACATTTCGCCTGCTACTATGTGCCCTTGTTAATCCCTGTCCCCCATGGTCCCATGCCTGCCGCGTTGGTGATGATGAACGTCTGGACCTTGGTGATGTTGTTGTGTCTTGCGCATATGAATCCTCCTGTAGTTCCTCCCCTTCCTGTTGTCCCACCCCCTGACTCCGAATAGTGTTTAGCGTGTGCTCCAGCATGTAAATGACTGGAATTGTCATGCTGATAATGGCATTGTCAGCTCTAAACATATTCGTCGCCATGTCGAAACTGTGCAGATGGGTGCATAGGTCCTTGATCTGAGACCACTCCATCAGGGTGATCTGCCTCACCTCTGCATCTCGTTGGCCCAGGCTATACGTCATGACGTATTGCTCCAGGCTTGACGGTGCTGCCACAGTCGCTGTAACATGTGGAGAGTCGAATTCCAGCGTGTCGGCACATCGCATTTCAGGCGATGAACTGGCAGGCCGAAAGACTTCTGGAGCGATGCAAGTAGCTCAGCAGCGGTGGTTGAACTGCGGAAGTGAGCAGACAGTTTTTGTGCCCTGTTCAGAAGGCCATCTAGGCCGGGATTGTGTGTTAAAAATTGCTGGACAACAAGGTTCAACACGTGAGCCATACAAGGCATGTGTGTCACCTTTCCCAGGTGAAGGGCCGCACCCTGGTTTGCAGCATTGTCGCACACGGCCTTACCAGGCTGCAGGTTGAGTGGAGACAACCATTTATTAAACTCAGTCTCCAGAGCTGCCCACAACTCAGCCGCTGTGTGACTCTTATTTCCAAGACATTTCAAGCTAAAGACCACCTGATGCCGTTGTGCTCTGCTGCCAGCATAGTAATGAGGGGTGCGTGATTCCTTCTGCGCAGTTACAACGCTGGTGGCCTGACCAGGCAGGCTTGGGGCGGAGGTGGAGGACCCAGACGAGGTGGAGGAGGCAGAAGCAGTGGCGGAACTTGGACAGACAGAGGATTGACACACAAGTCGTGGGGACGGCAAGACTTGTGCAGCAGACCCTTCACCATCTATCACCATAGTTACCCAGTGCCCAGTCAGCGACATGTAACGTCCCTGTCCATGCTTACTGGTCCAAGTATCGGTGGTGAAATGCACCCGTTCACACACAGAGTTTCTCATGGAAACGGTGATGTTGTGTGCGACATGCTGGTGTAGCGCAGGCACACCTTTCTTAGAGAAGTAGTGGCGACTGGGCATCTGGTACTGGGGCACAGCGACAGACATAAGGTCTCTAAAATCCTGTGTGTCCACCAGGCGGAAAGGCAGCATTTCGGTAGCCAAGAGCTTACAGAGGGATAAATTCAACCTCTTAGCTTTGTCATGGGTCGCAGGAAATGGCCTTTTATTTGTCCACATCTGAGGAACAGAGATCTGGCTGCTCTGTGTAGACGGTGGTCAGTAGGGTGTCCGTGAATAAATGCAGGTTTGTGAGGAAAGTGCAGGCGTAGACATGATGTTGCCTTCATACAACGTTGATGCTATCGATGTCTGAGAGAGCTGTACACACGCACTTGTTTCCCCTTCCAAACCAAATGATGACCTACCAAGCAAACTGCCTGTTGCGGTTACAGTGGTGGAAGTTGTGCGTGGAAAACCAGGTGTGACAGCTGTCCCCACAGTCCTAGAAGATTAAGAGTGCGCGGATGCACTTGAAGGGGCAGGCGGTGGATGGTTTGCTCTGCTAGACCGCATTGCAGCACGGTGAGCTTCCCACTGGGACATATGATATTTATTCATGTGACGATTCATGGAAGCAGTTGTCAAACTCCTGAGATTTTGCCCTCTACTAACAGAATCACGACAAATTTTACATATCACATGATTTGGGCGATCTTTTTCTATGTCAAAAAAGGTCCAGGCTAGGCAAGGCTTAGAGGGCATGCGACCTGCTGAGCCCCCCCCAACTAGTGCTCAGAGGCAGAGTGGTGGCTGAGGATGCAGTTGTAGACGTGCTACCAGTACTACTTCTCTGTCCAGGAAGGCGTATGGTAACTTCGTCGTCAGTTGCATCCTCCTCCACCGCCTCTGTTGACCTCCTCGAGTGCCTGACTGTGGGTTGACAGTAGGTGGGATCTAGAACTTCCTCATTAAGCGTTGTGATTGCACTCCCTTCACCCTCAGACCGAGCCTCTTCCTGATGTGAACCAATATTTAAGTTGTCATCCCAATCTGGTATCTGCGTCTCATCGTCATCAGTATGTTCCTCATTGTCTATAACAACAGGTGTTACAGTTTGTGAATAAGGGTCAACATTATGCTCAGAAACTTGGTCCTCATCCCCTGAATCAGAGTCACAAAGGTTCTGGGCATCACTGCAGACCATTTCCTGGTCTGTACTCACTGTAGCTTGGGAGCAGACCTCTGATTCCCAGGTTATAGTGTGACTGAACAGCTCTGCAGACTCAGCCATCTCAGTTCCACCATACTGTGCAGGGCGGATGGAGACTTCAGAGGACTGGTGTTTTTTTGATGCGGTAGTTGAGGTGGAGGAGAGGGCACTTGTTGGACCACTTGAGATCCATTCAAGCATTTTCTTTTTTTGGCCATCATCTACCTTTGTTCCAGTTGTTCGTGTACGTAAAAAAGGGAGCACATCGGATTGTCCACGGTAAGTAGTAGACATCTTACTTTTGCTGGAAGATGGTCTATCTTCAGCAGATGTTAATGGAGCTTTGCCACCTTCCCCATGGACAAACCCTTTTTTTCCTTTTCCAACACGCCTCTTCCCCTTTTCACCAGCATCTGTCATTTTGCCACTCATTTTGATTGCGACAAGATTGTGCACTTAAAATGTGGTAGTAAAAATTGAGAGGTGGTGTAGACTGCAGCGGTGGTCTATCTTTATTAACAGCAGAATAAACAACAATAACTATCCCTGACAATGCAACTACGGCCCTTAAACTGGCAGCATAGTTTGCTAGTATAATGGCTTAATAACAATGAGTTTGAGTGTGCAATGCAGTGGTGCTGCAAATAGCTTTGCACCAGTGGGACACTAATGGAAGTCCAACAGCCACTTTTAGGATGCCACTAAGTTTACTCAGTGTTTGCTAGTATAATGGCTTAGTAACAATGAGCTTGAGTGTGCAAAGGGCAGGAGGGTACAGTGGCAGGGTTGTGGGTCAGTGTACAGGAAAGGAAGCCTCACTTTCTATCCCTCCTAATGGAGAAATGCAGCGAGGAAGTCCCTGACCTTAGCTACACAGACGCTGTTATCTGTAGCTGTTAAAATCTTTTTTCCACGGATCTGACTGTCACCTATGGCTCTGAGACTGCTGTTATTAGCCCTTACAAGGGCTAATAGAAACTTCTATCCCTATTCTGTATAGCGCTGTGTGTAGAGCGTACACAGCAATATCGGAGACAGGAGCTACGCCAGCGGTGACTGACACCCAGACGCAGAAGAGATAATGGCGTCCGGATGGGCAGATACCCGTTTTTATAATGCAGGGACATGTGACATGGACATCCTATCACACATGCCGTTGCTTCTCTGGCTAAAAGTCCACTTAGCTGTGTGTGTGTCTGGGATTGGCTGACATGCTGGCCCGCCCCACTACACGCGCGCGCTTAGGGAAGGAAGACAAGGGGAAAAAAAAATGGCGATCGCTAGTAATTAGCTTGGCTTTTTGCTGCTAGAACCGTTCTCGAACGTAACTAGAACTATCGAGCTTTAGCAAAAAGTTTGAGTTCTAGTTCGATCTAGAACAGCCCCCAAAATCACTCGAACCGCGAACTGGAGAACCGCGAACCGCAAACAACTCTACACATGACCACTAACAAAGGCAAAAATAAAAAAAAAATCACTTTAGATGTACTTTAGCTCTACTGAAAATTAGTCATTTTGTATTAAAATAGAAATAAACTTTAAAGTCAACCTGTCAGGTTGCTAATCCCTGTCTAACCATTCCTGTATCTAGTAGCATAGATAAAGGGATCATTAGAAAAAGTATTTCTAAAGATTCTTTATAATATGCTAATGAGGCGAGCGACTAGTCGCAAGGGCGTTTCTTCCCCTGTCTAGTCCTCCCTCTTAGCATGTTAGTACGCACAGGGGGATGTGCTAACATGCTATTAAATGCAGCGTCACCAGCGGTGATTTGTGTACCTGTGTTCGCTGTGACTGCGCTCCTGTGTACTGGGCACTTCCGGTCATGCACAGTATGAAGCCAGGTGTATGCATCCCGACTTCAGGCAAGTATAGTGCGCATGACCAGAAGTGCGGGGCATTCAGCTCAGCGTTCACCGCGGACACAGACGCTGCATTGAATAACATGTCAGCACGCCCCTATGGGTGTACTAACATGCTAAGAGGGCGGCTAGTCTGGGGAAGTAGTATCCTCATGACTAATCCCTGGCCTCATTAGCATATTATAAAAAATCTTTAGAAATACTTTTTCTAAAGATCTCTTTATCTATGCTAGTGTATACAGGGACAGTTAGGCAGGAATTAGCAATATGCAGCCAAAACTGCTCGTGAGTCTGGCTGCATATTGCGCCTGACAGGTTCACTTTAAGTCTGGAATTACAATTTTTGATCTTATTTTTAAATATCAAATGAGGTCCTTACAATGCCCCTTTCCTGTAAATCTACATTTGGCTTTGGCTCAAAAAACTGCATCAAAAACTAAACGTTTTTTTTCCCAAAACATGGTGGTTAAATCAGCCTAAAGCCTCTTTCACACGTCCGTGAAAAACCACGCACGTGCGTTTTGCCCTCCGTGAGCCGTGTTTATGGGCTACGTGTGTTCTCCATGTGTTCTCCGTGTGTTATCCGTGATAACACACGGAGAACGGGAAGTTTCTACTCACCTGTCCCTGGCGTCGCTGTCCGTGGTGCTGATCTTCGGTCTCCGGTCCTGCCGACTCCCCGCTGCTGCAGCTTCCGGCCGCAATGAAGTGAATATTCAATGAGCATAATTAGCGGCGGTCGGCAGCTAGTGACAGCAGCGGCAGAGACAGGAGAGCAGGAGAAGGTGAGTAAAGTTTTTTTTTTTCTCACAGACACGTCTTCTCTACGGTGCGTGTCACATGGAACACATCCGTGTGGTCCGTTTGTGTTACGTATGACATGTTTGCGTTCCGTGTGACACCCGTGATGCCGGAGAGAAAACGGACATGTCGGCGTGAGAATCACACGGACACACGTAAGTACGGAACGAACACACGTTCCGTGCGCAAATACTTACGTGTGTCCAAAACCATAGGAATACCTAGGTTTACGTGTGTACGTGTCTCCGGTACGTGAGAAAATTGCCAAACACGTACCGGAGGCACGTACGTGTGAAGAAGGCCTAAGAGGCTATGTGCGCATGTTACATTCTGTACCTTGCAGAAATAAACGCATCCTCTGGCAGAATTTGTCATTGTCAAATTTGGTTTTGACCACAGAGACGCAGCAAATATGCATGCGCTTTTCTTGTGTTTTTGCCATGTTTTGACCACGCTTTACATGCATTTTCAGTGATTAAAATGGGATGCGTTTTCAATACAAAGACACTACTAAATAAAGTTTGAACATTCAAACACTAGGAAGAAATTTCAAAAAAAAAAAAAAATAAAATAAAAAATCATGCTTTAAATCATACACTATAATGATAATTTTCATAAAAAAATTATTGAGATTTAATACTTATGTTAAAAATAAATTTAACTTATTGTTTGACTCTTTTTTTGTTAGTTGGGCTGGATATGAGGGCAAAAGGAAACCTCTTGACCTCACTATAATGCCAAAAACGCATGCTTTAACTTTGGCAAAAAAGCATGCGTTTTGCATCAAAAATGCATGTAAAACGCTTGAATTTTGATTTTGGATGCGTTTTCACAACTGTCATTGACTTCAATTTTAGCTAAACGCTGCCAAAACGTAAAAAAGAATTGACATGTTGCTTTTCTAAATGCAAAAATTTTGACAAAATTTTGTCACTCAAAACGCTGCATTTAAAAAAGTATCGTGCGGATGAATTTTGTTAAATTCCCATAGACTTTGCTTGGAAATCAAAACGCAAGCTTTTTGGCATTGAAACGCTGCAGTTCAAAACGCTGCGGAAACGCATGAAAAAACTCAACGTGCGCACATGCCCTAAACTGTGTTCTGGAAATAGGAGATATAATAGTCATGAATGGATATGCCATGGTTAGGCTGTACACATAACTGAGGATCAATGCTCTGTGGCTATGGTGAGGAAGGGGAAAAAACTGTGACACTAAATGGGTCTAGAAATTATCATCTCACTGAATCCTGAAGGAGCTAAAAGCAACGAGCCTGGACAGGCCATTCTGAGATATACAGATGTGCTGACAACACCACTTACTAGTGACAGCATTAATTCCCACAGCTGGGACACACTGCCTATTCTCCGGGACGACCATCAGAGGTGAGCTGGACATAAATAGAAGGTTGAAAATGAGAACTCATTCTAAAATGCAATGGAAAGCGAAGGGCAAGATTCACAAATTCAAAGCAAAAAACACAAGATGGTTTTTTAGCGGCATCAAAATATATGGATAAAATAAGGAGTATTATATTTCATCACCAAGTACAAACATTTTCAAAGACCATATAAATGCAAATTACAGCCAATGCTCCTGATATCAGCTTCTTTAACATAATGGATTTTAATATAATGTGTTGTATTTTTTAATGAGTTATAAACCTTTATGATATTTTGCCATTAATAAACACAGTAAATAATTACAGCATATACAACAAAAGCGATTATCATGTAACAACGAGACAGCCATAAGCAGTCAAGAATGTAACTAGTGTATATCAGTGGCCATCACAATTTAAAGGTCTAAGGACAATATTTGGATCTATACAAATTATTGCTTTTTTTTTTAATATAAAACAAAAGTTAAAAAAATTAAATTACCCCTCAACGATAAAATTGTGCTTATACTCGATGCTGAATAAATAAAAATATTTGGAAAATTTTGCTTCTATTTTATCATCATTAGTATATCATTAACATATGTATTCATTCTCTAGTTTTCAAAATTTCATAACTTTTCCTTCTTGATATAGCAATTTTAATATTGTAGAGTGTATAATGAAAAAAGTCCACTATAGAGCACTGTGGCGAGTAACATTAGTATTGGTTAAATTAGACTTTTTTTTTTTTAAAGTAAATGTATGAAGACATTATGTACAGCTCAGGTTGTCCACTATTAGACAATCCCTTCTCAATCTGAGTGTTTGTCCCCATTAAAATTAAAACACTTATACTCACATCCGGTGCCGGCATCATTCCAGCGGTGTCGGCACTGGCTCTCCTGGGGCTCACGTAACGTTGTTCCGTCACATGTACCCTGCGCCCAATCAGTGTCAGCTTCACTGTCTCCACCTTCAGATGTATCAAACATTAAAAGAAGTTGAGAAATCAGCAGCAGGTCTGAATTCCTCTTCATGTTCTATGCATCCGAAGGTGGGAATAGTGAAGCCGGGAATGATTAGGCGCAGGGCTCGTGTGACATAACAACCTTACGTGAGTCTCGGGAGAGCCAGTGCCGTCACCGCTGGAACGGCACCAGCACCAGACATGAGTATAAATGATTTTAACTGGGGCAAACATTCAGATTGAGAAGGGACTGTCCAAGTAGCGGACAACCCCTTTAAGATAATGTGCGTTCAAGAAACAATCTATTTTTTAAAATAATGTTTTATGTTTATATGTTTTTGTTTTACATTTTCCCATATCATTATCTTTAATAAAAACAAATCTTAAAATGTTGCAATGTTTAGTCATTGGCCATTTAGACCAATATTAGGCTGATGTTTCCTGATCTGTAGAAATAATAATTTATTAAAGCAGTTATCTCATTACATCACAACCTGAATAACAATAACAGCTAATGCTGGCTTTCCATTTCTCGGATGTGTCCGGTCTTTTGTTTTATGTCAGAGCTAAACAAAACTGATGACAAAATAGCAGTAAACAGGGCTGGTGTCCAGACCCAGGTCAAATACCGCTGGATGCAACATTTTTTAATCTGCCCATATGATCAGTAGGCATTACTATCATGCAGAAGGCAACCTTACAGCCAGATGAGCAAAAACAATGCAGATACCAGAAGAGATTTATAGAGCTCTATGACATTGTTCCCAATCATCTGGTGCATTAGTTGTTGCACCCGAATGGTTCTACAGCCAAATAAAAAAACAATGAATGCAGCGTTTTTATTTTTTCCATCTGGCTATGGAAGCCGCACCAGTGCACAAAGTAGACAATTGTGACATTAGTGGTTGCTGAAAGTATATCTCTAAATGCTGTTAATAGCAGATCAAACAACATAGCTGTTACCCTAAATATGTATAGAAAAATCTCAAAATATGAAAACAGCTGGTTTTAATTAGTATTTGTATTATTTTGTATTGTATTATTATTTATTTGTATTATTATTATTTGTATTATTTTTGCTATATTACATATATGTATGTATCTAGTTTTGTATACTTTTTAATGAAAATGTGTATAATCTGACTAATATTTAAGGATAGCCCATACACAAGAATATTATAGAGATAAGTATGACAATGTATAATTTATATCTTACAAGATGCCTTTGTAACAAAGCAGTTTAGTTTGGCTCCCATATATCGGTTATGTCTGGCCACTTGTATTATTCCTGAACTAGACACAAAGAAGATAAAGTTATGCACTGATCTTGCGTCCTTTGTCGAATCAACAAACTCTGTATGCAACAATTTGGATCTTCTGAATTACAAATCTAGTACAACTGATGTATTGAAAATCTGTAATATCATAATTGAAGCAATATCCAAGCGTTGTCGGTGTGATCTTTAGTCTTTTTTCAATACATTGCGTTTCAAGGACCCAAAGTCCTCTTCCCTAGGAATATGCCTGAGGAAGAGGACTTTGGGTCCCTGAAACGTGTTGTATTGAATAAAGATTTAAAATCACACCGACACCTTTTGGATATTGCGTAAATTTTCTTATGATATTATATTGAATAGGGTTCGGAGCCGGAGCAACTGAGCAGCAGTTGGTCTTATTCACGCTTGTAACAGAGTCGTGCCTCCTGCACAACTAATCCAGGTGAGTCTTCCCAAGAAGGGATTCCCTTTATTCCGAGGTGAACTGATTCACCCATTAGAGTGCCTCTGTGTTTTGTCTTTTTTTAGGTATTGAAAATCTGAGAACAATGCCATAGAAACATATTGGATCAGTTCTACGTCACTTTCCTTTGCATTTCACTTCCAAGCCAGAGCCCCCCTTCCCAAAATGGTATGGGAATAAGGCTTTAAAAAGGGGTATTGTGATGTATACCAAGCAGGTGTATATCCAAAGCAGGGACATACTATTGGGAGAGGGGAATGAGGGAGTGAGAAAAGGCATGTGTACCACATGAAGAGGTAGGTGAGAATGCCGAAGAGCGAGATGAAAATTACATACATGCAAGTCTTTCTCTGCGGAGCTCTTCCCTTGGTCCTCTTGTTATTCTTACTGCTTGCATGAAATTTCAGGAAAGGTAAGCTTGTTTTATGCATGTATATATGTATATGTAATGGAGCTGTATCTATACATGTATGTATCTGTGTATGTACAGTACAGTGCAACAGTTTTCTGCAGGTGTGGAAAAAAATGGCAAATTAAGATGCATTTTGTTAATTGATAGAAATAAACTATGTCTAGATGTATTTTTAAACACAAAATAATTAAACAAAAGAGAAATATAATTCAAATCAATATTTGGTGTGACTGCTAGAGTTGAGCGAGTACCTAACTATTCGTACTTGCTATACTCATAACAAATACTGTCTACTACTCGCATATTTGTTCCGAATGGCATGCGCAATGCAAGTCAATGGGGAAAAACTCTCAATGTAACGAGTAACTCAAACGCCGTACTATTCGTCCGAGTAGTGAATAGTGCGGAATTCGGGTTAAGGCTACTTTACACACTGCGATATCGGTCCCGATATCGCTAGTGTGGGTACCCGCCCCCATCTGTTGCGCGACACGGGCAAATCGCTGCCCGTGCCGCACAACAGCCGTCACACATACATACCTGTCCGGCGACGTCGCTGTGACGGGCGAACCGCCTCCTTTCTAAGGGGGCGGTCCGTGCGGCGTCACAGCGACGCCACTGAACCGCCGCCCAATAGCAGCGGAGGGGCGGAGCTGAGCGGGACGTAACATCCCGCCCACCTCCTTCCTTCCTTCCTCATAGCGCCCGGGAGGCAGGTAAAGGGAGCTTCCTCGTTCCTGCGGCGTCACACGGAGCGATGTGTGCTGCCGCAGGAACGAGGAACAACCTCGTTACTGCTGCAGTAACGAGATTTGAGAATGGACCCCCATGTCGCCGATTAGCGATTTTGCACGTTTTTGCAACGATGCAAAATCGCTTATCGGTGTCACACGCAACGGCATCGCTAATGCGGCCGGATGTGCGTCACGAATTCCGTGACCCCAACGACTCCGCATTAGCGATGTCGCAGCGTGTAAAGCCCGCTTTACTCACTATGGCCAGTTACTAGTTTCCAAGCAACTACAAGCTTTCCAGTGGGGCTGGACTGCAAAAGTGCCCATATACTGTTCTTGCACAGGTGTCCTTTTCTGTCTGTGTCCACCAGTGCTTTCCAGTATTGACATTCACAGGAATTTATTCACTATAAAGGTATCACTCCTAAAATACTTTTCTCATTCTTGGAACATAGTATTTCAATTTACTGGAAAGCAATTTTTTGTGAAAAATTCAACAAAGTCAAGAAATTCGAATTTCAAAAGATCTGATCGTCTCTACTAACCACGGATCTTCTGTGGATGTAGTCTTGCGAAAATCCTTCTGCCTCTTCATGTAATCCCATTCAGCCTCAATGAAGTTAAGATCAGGGCTATGTAGGGGCAATATCATCACTTGATTCCTTCTTTACAATGAAGATAGTTATTAATCGACATTGGCTGTATGTTGGGTAGTCACACCAAATATTGACTTAATTTAGATTTTTTTTTGCTCATTTGCATTTTGTTAATTACTAAAAAATATTTTTTACACATCTGCCTAAAACCTTTGCACAGTACTGAATATGTAGTATGATTGTGTGGATTTGTAATGCACATTCTTGTATATGTGTGAATATGTGTGTGTAACATGTTTGTATCTGTGTAAGATAGTTGGATGCATGTAGGCTTCTGCTGTGTGTTCACAAAAGGATGTGTATAAGGAGTCGGTTTCACTCTCTTTGTTGTCATAACTTTTTTATCGTGTATGCTGATTTAGGAACAAAAAAAATGTATGTTATGTAAAAAAGTGTCTAATTTGGTTTCTTCAAGGGGTTAATTAAATACTGATATTATGTGACAGCCAATGTCACGCTAGGTACAGGGAAGCACCAAGTGAACGACGACAGGGAAGGGAAACCCTTTGTCTAGGGAAGGGGGAGATGGTTCCTGACCAAGCCTACTGCTGGGCCCTGGGTTCCCTCACTGCCCTAGGTAGGTTCCACACCTTTGCGCCGAGCCAGAAACATGGCCCTAGGCTGATCCTGTTCTGGGCTATAGACAGGGAGTGGATAGGATGAGCTTTTCATCAACCTCACTAGGCACTCAAGAACACACAGGGAATTACACACAGGGGAAAGCAACAAACAACTTATCTCCAGTTGACTCAGGGAGAGAAACAGCAACAACTACCAAGATTCTCCGGATGTATGCAAGTTGTCCGCTGGCACTGAAGACTTTATAAAGGCATATGAAATATCACCAGCACCGAGTAATAGGAAGTGAAGGTTTATAAAGGCAAGAGAAGAACTTATGAATAGCAGCTGACTGAATGAGGAAATCTGCAGGGTCCTAAAGGGAAAGGAATGAAAACCAACCAAAAATAATATAATGTCAGGAAGCAGTTTGGACAGCCAAACGCTGTGACAGTCTATAGCCGGACACCACAGGACTGTCTGTCACCCGTGACATACCCAAGACAGCCAATGTATGAAGCTGATCTGAATGATGGGTGAATGGGCAGCGAATAACAGAATATGGGAATGGAGGTGGTGTTTAAGTGTGAGATAGCTTTGTGAGAAGGGGAATGATGTAGAAAAATGCAATGGATATGCTCAAGTTGGAGAGTAAACTGAAAAAAAGATTGTCCAACATCTAGGGAGATCTTCATAAAAGCTTCAATTTTTATTCAAACTATGTGATGCAGTCTGGAACATATTATCTAGGCTATCCATGACTTAGTATTGCATCATGGAGTGTGTCAGGAACTTTGGAGCGGGCTCAAAAGCAGAGCCCGCTTCATACAGGGCAGATGCCGGCTACAAAGTATAACCGTCATCTGCAGTGGCGTAACTAGAGTTGGATGGGCCCCGGTGCAAAGTTTAGACCTGGGCCCCCCCTCCACATACACAGACACTTGGGGTAGGGGATAATGACACTGACACTCGGGGTACAGGATAATGACGCTGACACTTGGCTCTCACCCACAGCACCCTGAAATCCCTCTATCAGCACCCAGCTTTCCTATGTTCTGATATTTATCTTGTCCTCAGCACCCAGCTTTCCCATATCAGAGCATGAGAAAGCTGGGTGCTGAGAGATGTATATCAGAACATGGGAAAGCTGGGTGCTGAGAGATGTATAGCAGAGCATGGGAAAGTTGGCTGCTGAGGGAAAGAGCCTTTTTCCCTCAGCACAAAACATTTCCATCCCATACTTGTATCTTTGTCCCCCCTGTATAAAGTTCTCAAAATACTATAACAGCCCCCACATAGCCTTCCAAATAATTGTATAAAGGGTCCCACATAACCCTTCATATATTAGAATGCAGATACATAGCCCTCCATATATTATAATGCACCCCCATAATCCTCCATGTATAAAGTAGCCCTTCAATTATAATGCATTTCCCATAGTTCTCCATGTATTAAAATTCACCCCATAGTTCTCCATATATTATACTGTACCACATAGTCCTCCATGTTTTATAATGCACTTCCATAGTCCGTGTATAAGGTAGCCTCCATAGTCCTCCATATATTATAATGTAGCCCCCATAGTCCTATATGTATTATAACACAACCCCATAAAACTTCAGATGGTATTATGCAGCCCCATACTCCTCCATGTATAATTCACCCCTATATTCCATGTATAAGGTGTCCCTTCATTTTGTATTATACAGCCCCCCCCCCGACCTCCATTTTAATGCAGCCCTATAGACCTCCAGTATAATGCAGCCTCATAGACCTCTATGTATATTACACCTCTATATTCAATGTATAAGGTGTCCTTCATGTTTATTATGCAGCCTCACCAGGCCTCCATATATAATAATGCAGCCAACCTCTCCAGGCCTCCATGTATAATATAGCAGCCAGCCTCCCAGGCCTCCATGTATAATATAGCAGCCAGCCTCCCCAGGCCTCCATGTATAATATAGCAGCCAGCCTCCCAGGCCTCCATGTATAATATAGCAGCCAGTCTCCCCAGACCTCCATGTATAATAATGCAGCCAGCCTCCCCAGACCTCCATGTATAATAATGCAGCCAGCCTCCCCAGGCCTCCATGTATAATAATGCAGCCAGCCTCCCCAGGCCTCATGTATAATAATGCAGCCAGCCTCGACAGGCCTCCATGTATAATAATGCTGCCAGCCTCCCCAGGCCTTCCTGTATAATAATGCAGCCAGCCTCCCCAGGCCTCCATGTATAATAATGCAGCCAGCCTCCCCAGGCCTCATGTATAATAATGCAGCCAGCCTCCCCAGGCCTCATGTATAATAATGCAGCCAGCCTCCCCAGGCCTCCATGTATAATAATGCTGCCAGCCTCCCCAGGCCTCCATGTATAATAATGCAGCCAGCCTCCCCAGGCCTCCATGTATAATAATGCAGCCAGCCTCCCCAGGCCTCCATGTATAATAATGCAGCCAGCCTCCCCAGGCCTCATGTATAATAATGCAGCCAGCCTCCCCAGGCCTCCATGTATAATAATGCTGCCAGCCTCCCCAGGCCTCATGTATAATAATGCTGCCAGCCTCCCCAGGCCTCCATCTATAATAATGCTGCCAGCCTCCCCAGGCCTCCATGTATGTACAGTATCATGCAGCCTCCCCACCCCAGGCCTCCATGTACAGTATCATGCAGCCTCCCCACCCCAGGCCTCCATGTACAGTATCATGCAGCCTCCCCACCCCAGGCCTCCATGTACAGTATCATGCAGCCTTCCCACCCCAGGCCTCCATGTACAGTATCAGGCAGCCTCCCCACCCCAGGCCTCCATGTACAGTATCATGCAGCCTCCCCACCCCAGGCCTCCATGTACAGTATCAGGCAGCCTCCCCACCCCAGGCCTCCATGTACAGTATCATGCAGCCTCCCCACCCCAGGCCTCCATGTACAGTATCAGGCAGCCTTCCCACCCCAGGCCTCCATGTACAGTATCATGCAGCCTCCCCACCCCAGGCCTCCATGTACAGTATCAGGCAGCCTTCCCACCCCAGGCCTCCATGTACAGTATAATGCAGCCTCCCCACTCCAGGCCTCTGACCACCGTGTACTCACTTATATATATATATATAAAAAAAAACAAGTACTCACCGCTCTCCTCCTTCCACTGCTGCTCTGTCCTGACGTCTCCTTGTTCCACTGCTGCTGTACTCCCTGCTCTCCTCCTTCCACTGCTGCTCGTCCTCCCCTCTCCTCGTTCACCTGGTACTGCGGTCGGCGTCCTCCCTCCCTGCGCTCTGTGCACTCAGCACAGCAGTCGCACAGGAGTGACGTCACCGCGCAGGCACAGGGGGAGAATGATGATGCAGAGCGGCGCCGGACGCTCTATGCTTCATTATTACTGTGCGCGGTGACGGGGGAGGGGGGCCCCGGTGCCGCCGCTGACATCGGGCAGGAGGGCCCGGTGTCGGGGGCGGCAGCGGGTCATATAGTGGGTGCGTGCACTGTGACAGATCAGCGCAGCTTCTCTCTCACTGAGAGGAGCTGGCTGCTGATCTGCCGGGTCCCCGCGGGCCCCAAACCGCCCGGGCCCGGTCGCGATGGCGACCGCTGCGACCGCGGTAGTTACGCCACTGGTCATCTGCCTCTAACAGCAGCGCTTGGTGCACTTGCCGATTGCTGCTATTAATAACATTGGCATTTAAGCACTGCAAACTGGCCTGCGTGTTACGTCACCCATGGGTCTCAGCGACATGATCGCTGGGCGACATAGGAGACTGTCATTTTTACTATATAAAGTAATGCTGTGGTATTGCTGTAAATGGTACAATCAAATGATTGCAGATTGAAGTCCCCTAAAAGGAATAAGGAAAAGAAAAAAGGTAGAAAAAAAGATTGAAAAATAGATACAAAAATATAAAATTTCTAATCGCCTCTCTTTTCCCTAATTAACAATAAAGAAATAAAAATATATTCATATTTGGTATCACGGTGTCCAGAAAAGTCAGGTCTATCATAATATAAAATAAAGTAACTTTTTTGATGAATGCTGTAAGTTGAAAAAAAAAAATAAAATATCATAACTGCGTTTTTTCAGTTTCAACAATAGCTAACAAAAAGCAATAAGAAGTGAATAATACATAGAATGTACCCCAAAATGGAATAAAAAAACACTAGCTCACCACGCAACAATGACCCTCCCACATAGCTCCATTAATAGTAATATAAAAAATAAGTGGGTCTAGGAATATGGTGAGCCAAACCAAATTTTTTTTTACAAAATTCAGATTTTTTTTAAGCCAATGAAACAGTAAAAATAATATACATGTTTGGTATCACTGTAGTCGTACGCAAATGGAACATTTGTTTCCAGGTTCCTTTTACTGCACTATTAATTTAGTAAAAATAAAGCTCAGCTACAGAATTGAGGTTTTTTTCAACATTTCAAAACACTTAGATTTTTTTTGCCATTTTCTCTTTCTCTGTGTGATGAAATTAATGGTGTCATTCAAAACTAAAACCTGTCCAGCAAAAAACAACCTCTCATATACAGTATCTATATCAGTGCAAAAATAGAAAAAAAGTAGCAAAAAGTAAAAATACAAAAATGAAAATTGGCTGCCATGGGAAAGGGGCTAATATGATTTCAATAAAGTTGGATGTTTTTCTGATGATCTCCGTGGATGCTGGAATATGCGTTTTTCAATTTAGTGTCACCCGTCATGGGGGTTGCATGCACAGAAAGGACTCTGTTGGCCTTGTTTTGTTTAAGTCTGAGAGTAATGAGGTTAGCGAAGAATTCAGAGACCCCGCCATTCTCCTGGGAGCAGGAGGAATGGAATAGCATTGATATGAGAGTATTACCAGAAGTGGTAGCTATAACCTCAGAAAAGTGATTTTAATCTCTAAACTGATCAGAAATGTTTTATGCAAATGAGCCGCAAGTGCAGTGTGGTTGGCCCTGCAGTTACAGTTCTCTGGCCTTTCTCCCAATTTCCCTGCCGTGTCCTGCCTCCTCTCAGTGAATGACAGGTTATTTCTAGCTCCCTCACCTGAGATTTTGCACATGCACCATCATTCACTGGGAGGTGCATGTGCAGCAATGTTATGATGTGCATTCGCCACCGTAGGGAATGACGGTGCAAGCACAAGATCTTAGGCGGAGCACACAAGAGTGACCTCTCAGTCACTGACATGATGCAGGGAGAGGGCAGGGAAATAGGGATAGAAGGCGAAGAGTTATGTGATGGGCGGACCTGGACTGTAAAAATCCGGATCTGCGCGGTTTCAAACTTACAAGAGTGCCGGACCCGGATCTGGAAACTTGGAGAATAAAAAAAAAAATAAAAGGAAAAATAATGAAAATAAGAATGAAGCAAGTGCTTCATACTTACCTAGGAGCTAGGACGGTTGTACACTGCTCCGCGGCCTCTCCTTCACTTCCTGTGCCGCTCATTATTGCCCATCCATATGAACTGCTTTAGCTGCTTTCCCTGCTCACCGGCTATCCAAAAGTCTGTGATCAGATGCAATGAGACGCACCCCAGCCAGTGTGACGGCATCTGACTGCAACCAATCATAGGCGCTGTCTGTGGGTCTATATCGTACAGTAAATATAAATAAATACAATATTTGGCGTAGAGTCCCCCAATATTATGATACCCAGCACAGATAAAGCATATGGCTACAGACTACAGCCACAAGCTGTGCATTTATTTTGGCTGTGTATCAAAATAGGAGGAACCGCATGCAACTTTTTAAAAAATTATTTAAATAAATAATTTGAAAAAATAGTATGCGGTCCCCCCAATTTGGATACCCAACCATGATAAAGCCCAGTAGCTGGGGGCTGGTATTCTCAGGTTGGGTAGACCCATGTTTTTTGGGAGCCCCCCAGTCTAAAAATAGAAGCCTGCAGCCACCCCGACATTTTCGCATCCATTAGATGCGACGATCCCGGCGCTTTACCTGACTCTTTCTGATTACTCTGCTATGGTGGCAATCAGCTTAATAAGCGGTTAAATGATGGTGCACAACTGTCATCAAGCTCAAAACTAGTGATGGGTAGGGGTATATGAGACCCTGCATCCCCAAATCTTATAAGTGTAGTGCGAGACCAGCTACACTTGCAAAACATTTCTTTAACAATTCACCAATGAATCTTCCAACTACGTAAGCAAGGATTTCTAACACATATCAATTTAATCAATATTACATCTACTTTATATAGAAGACAATAATTTGGGCTTTAAAAACCTGCTGATGTTTCGTTATCAACATGGTTCCTTATAAATTAATTGTAAGGAACACTACATTTTGTATTAAGCTTGATTCATATTAAAGTCTTCTATATTTTAAAAAGAGAACATTTTTTATGAAGGAAATTAATGCTGTGCTTTGGGGAAAAACATTGTTTTTTTTGCTAATTTCTGGTGTTTTACCATGACACTTTTACTGCTTATTCCAAATGAATACAAAAATGCAAATGCAAACACAATTGAAACATATGAACATTTTTTAATGGGTGGTCCGAAACAAAACTATATTTTATTCTCAAATATTTAATGTCATAATCTAATCCAGAGGTGGGAAACCTTTTTTCTGCCAGGGGCCATTTGGAAATTTCTACCATCATTCTGGGGGCCGCACAGAATTACCAGCTTGAAAATCATTCTAATATATTTGGTCAAACAATTAACTCACTGTGGTGGCTGGAGCTTCTTGTTTTTGGTGTGGCCATGATATTAGGTGATATTGATCTTGTTGCTCTTGCAGGTTTGTGTCGGCTGGGACGGCTGTATATAAATAACAAAGGAGAAGCTGAAGGCATATACATCATAGTAGACAATGGGGGCATATACATCACAGGGGAGGGCTCCGAGGAATATATATCACAGGGGAGGGCTGCGAGGAATATACATCACTGGGGAGGACTGCGAGGATTATACATCACAGGGAAGGGCTGCGAGGGATATACATCACTGGGGAGGGCTGCAGGGGATATACATTACTGAGGAGGGCCGCGAGGCATGTATATCACTCAGGAGGGCTGTGGAATATACATCACAGAGGAAGGCTGGGGGAATATACATCATTGGGGAGGGCTGTGAGGGATATACATCACAGGAGAGGGCTGCAAGGGATATACATCACAGGGGAGGGCTGGGAGAAATATACATCACTAGAGAGGGCTGGGAGGAATATACATCACTGAAGAGGACTGCGAGAGATATACATCACAGGGAGGGCTGTGAGGTCTACACATAACTGGGGAGAGTTGGGAGGACTATACATCACTGGAGAGGGCTGGGAGGACTATAAATCACTGGGGAGGGCTGGGAGAACTATACATCACTGGGGAGGGCTGTGAGGACTATACATCACTGGGGAGGTCTGGGAGGACTATACATCACTAGGGAGGTCTGGGAGGACTGTACATCACTTGGGAGGGCTGGGAGGACTGTACATCACTGGGGAGGGCTGTGAGGACTGTACATCACTGGGAAGGGTTGGGAGGACTGTACATCACTGGTGAGGGCTAGGAGGACTATACATCACTGGGGAGAGCTGGGGGGAATGTGCAGATATTGCTGGGGGTACAGACATTGATGGCACAGGAAGCCATGGAGACACTGCAGTGGCTCAGACAGGCATGAAAGCACAAACAAACCTGAGAGGGACACTGGGGCAGCCTCTCCTCTTCTGTGAGATGAGAGCGCATTGCGCATACTCCGCCCACAAAGTATATCCTCATGGCGGCATTGACGAGCTTGAAGATATAATCCTCATAGGGTTTAAAGAGCCAGCAGCTAGCAAGATGCGTCTGCCGCCTGGGCACTGCGGTTCCTGGAATCTGTCCGGGGGCTGCAGAAAAGGTCATCGCGGGCCGCATATGGTCCATGGGCAGGAGGTTCCCTACCCCTGGTCTAATCTCTTCTGTAATATACTTTATTAAAAAATCCCTTTCTTTCTCGGACTACTCTATCTAACTGCTCTATTTTATACTACTACTTCCTCTTTGATGACGCTTGGTTTGAGAATTCCCCTACAGTCACTGTCACAGTCTCTGCCCTTTCCCTGAAATGAGAAGAAGAGTGTCCAGGCAGTGACAAGATCTTACTGACCATCCATTGGAATTAATATCTGATGCATGCTGAGTAGAGCAGGGACTAGCCCAGATCACTGATGATGCTATATTTCAGGGAGGGGGCAGAGGCTGTGACAGTGACCGCAGCCACTGTCCCCTGATGATGGCATGTTTGAGTATCCCAGCATGCACTGGGGTTCTCAAATGAAGCATCTTCAGACAGGAAGTAGTAGATAAAATGAAGCAGTTAGATAAAGTTCGATAATGTAGTGAGGGAATGGTACGGAATTTTGTAATTAATGTATATATATATATATATATATATATATATATATATATATGAGGAAAAATTCCAGCCGCACACTGTGAAAAAACAAAATAAATTCTACCTTATAACATAAATGGAGGTATTTAGAATATTATAATGGCAATTGCAATACCAGCCCAGCGCCCCTTCACGGCAACCTCCTTTGCTGGGTCCTACACTACACTGCATCTTCTCTGGGTTTTAAAAACCTACAAGATCAGCTGGTAAACAAAAAGGAGGCTAATGAAGCAGCCAGGAGCTGGGGTGCAAATCCAGCAAACAGAGCACCACTCACTGTTATATGCATTATACAATAGAAAAAAACTGAATGAAACAGGGGTTCCCTTGCTGGTTTCCCACGCTGGTACTAACCTGACTTCAAACCGTACTGGCAGCAGCTTTACAATGTGAACAGGTGCGTATCTGGATAGTAACTGTCTCGCTGTCTCTCTCCCAGTCTCTGTATGTCTGTCACTGTCTGTCTGTCTCTCTGCCTGTCTCTTTCCTTGTCTGTCTGTTTCTATCTCTCTGTCTGTATTTGTATCAGTCTATCTGTCTCCATCTCTGTGTCTGTCTGTCTCTAGCTCTGTGTCTGTCTCTATGTGTGTGTCTGTCTGTCTGTCTCTTTCCCCATCTGTCTCTTTGCCCGTCTGTCTCTTTGCCCGTTTGTCTCTTTGCCCGGCTGTCTCTTTGCCCGGCTGTCTCTTTCCAGGGCTGTCTCTTTCCAGGTCTGTCTCTTTCCAGGTCTGTCTCTTTCCCCACTCTGTCTCTTTCCCCGTCTGTCTCTTTCCCCGTCTGTCTCTTTCCCCGTCTGTCTCTTTCCTCGTCTGTCTCTTTCCTCGTCTGTCTCTTTCCCAGTCTGTCTCTTTCCCGGTCTATCTCTTTCCCGGTCTGTCTCTTTCCAGGTCTGTCTCTCTCCAGGTCTGTCTCTCTCCAGGTCTGTCTCTTTGCCCATCTGTCTGTTTGCCCGGCTGTTTCTTTGCCCGTCTGTCTCTTTCCAGGTCTGTCTCTTTGTCCGGCTGTCTCTTTGCCCAGCTGGCTCTGTCTGTCTCTTTCGTTGTCTGTCTCTTTCCCCGTCTGTCTCTTTCCCCGTCTGTCTCTTTCCACGTCTGTCTCTTTCCACGTCTGTCTCTTTGCCCGTCTGTCTCTTTGCCCATCTGTCTCTTTCCAGGGCTGTCTCTTTGCCCATCTGTCTCTTTGCCCGTCTGTCTCTTTGCCCGTGTGTCTCTTTGCCCGTCTGTCTCTTTGCCCGGCTGTCTCTTTGCCCATCTGTCTCTTTTTAGATCTGTCGCTTTGCCGGTCTGTCTCTTTCCAGGACTGTTTCTTTCCAGGACTGTCTCTTTCCAGGGCTGTCTCTTTTCAGGGCTGTCTCTTTGCTCGGCTGTCTTTTTCCAGGGCTGTCTCTTTCCAGGGCTGTTTCTTTGCCCGTCTGTCTCTTTGCCCGTCTGTCTCTGTCTATCTCTTTCCACGTCTGTCTCTCTGTCTGTCTCTATCTCTGTCTCTTTCCCCGTCTGTCTCTGTCTGTCTCTTTCCCTGTCTCCCTCTCTCTGTCTCTCTCTATTCATCTCCCCACCGACATCATATTACCTCACACATAAGCTTCTTATACTAACAGTTTATTTTGTTCTTATAGCAACCACTGACAGCTACTATTAATAACCTATAGCTCACACCTCCATTCAGTTTAATGGAGGCAGGATATTTGAAGAGTTAAATAGGCTTTACACGCTGCAACATCGCTAGCAATGTCGCGAGCGATAGCATCCGCCCACGTTGGTGGCGCGTCATGGGGTGATTGCTGCCGTAGCGTCACATGCAGGGCCGGATTATAGGCGGGGCAGGCGGGGCTCCAGCCCAGGGGCCCCCACCAAAAGAGCTTCTAAGGGGGCCCCCACCACCAGGGCCATACTTGTCAGCATTTTTTTTTTCTTCACACCCTCTCCCCCTCCGTAAAGACAGTCTAATAAATCAGCTGTGTTTTCGGAGGGGGGTGGGGGGCGGTGCACCGACATTTATTTGTATCTGCGTCTTTAAGATGCAAAAACAAACTGCGGGCACAGGAAGCTGAATGACCCCGGAAGTACCAGCGCTTGCACTTCCGGGGTCAGAGGTGTGCCAATGAGCTCCCTGCTATGTGCTGCGGCCGTCATGGGCGTACCCAGCGAGGGGCGGGGGGGGCACCTGCCCCCCCCTAGAAGCAGGGGCATGGTGTAATGGGCCGCTGTATGTGCAGCCACGCTCCTTCGCAGTGTGTGCATGCAGGCCCGACACACTAGCTGCAGCAGGAGCAGGAGGAAGCGCTGTGCTGTGCCGGCACTGCTGTGTGCTGTGTGCACGGCATGCACACACTGCAGTGCAGAGGAGCGCGGCGGAGCCAGAGCCGATGCTCGCAGCTTCCTCCTTCTTCCTATTCATATGTATTTGCGTCTTTCAGACGTAAATACATTTGAACAGCGCGCCGGGACTGGGCACGTCATCACAGTGCTGCGGGCGCCGGCACACAGGGGACATCAGATGGTAAGTGCTCCATGAAGGAGCCGAAGAGACAGGTTTAATTAATGATGATGAATGGGGAGGGGCTGAGGACACATAACGGGGAACATTTGTGAAGGAAGTGGAACACAGCTTTGTGGCAGGCAGAGGAGGAGTACTGTATTCCGAGGGAGGGGGGGAAGCAGGAGTGTGTAGGGATGGGGCCAGGGCCGTATTTACTATTAGGCACCCGTGGTCCCGTGCCTAGGGCGGCAGGATGCAGGGGGCAGCACCTTCGAGCAGTAAAAAAAAAAAAAAAATTTTTTTTTTTACACATTCATTAAATTCGCTGTATTTTCGGAGGGGGGAGGGGGGAGAGGCACACCTTTATTTATTTGTATCCGCGTCAATTAAGACGCGAATGCAGACAAACTGCGGCGGCCGGGCACAGAGAGCTGATTGACCCCGAAACTGCCGGCGCCTGCACTTCCGGGGTCACAGGCGCGCCAATCAGCTCCTTCCTCTCTGCTGCGTCCAATGCTGTGTGGATTTCACATGCAGAGCTCACAGCAGGACGCCGCGATGGAAGCCGGTGTCAGAATAGGATACTCACGTGAGCCAGGAAGATGACGGCGGGCCCTGGAGCAGGTAAGTGCTCGCAGAGCTGAAGATTCATAAGGAGCGTGGGGGTGTCTCTAATGCAGACTGGAGATCTGCGTATGGGGTGGGAGGAGAGAGGCTGATACTGGGGGAGACTTGGGGGAAGAGAAGCTAATACTGGGGGAGGCTGGGAGGAGAGAGTCTGATGCTGGGGGAGGCTGGGAGGGGGGAGGCTGATGTTGCGGAAGGCTGGGATGGGGGGAGGCTGATGCTGGGGGAGGCTGGGAGGAGGGAGGCTGATGCTGAGGGAGGCTGATGCTGGGGGAGGCTGGGAGGAGAGGGGCTGATGCTGAGGGAGGCTGATGCTGGGGGAGGCTGGGAGGAGAGAGGGGGAGGCTGGGAGGAGAGAGGGGGAGGCTGGGAGGAGAGAGGCTGATGCTGGGGGAGGCTGATGCTGGGAGAGTTTGGAAGGAGAGAGGCTTATGCTGGGGGAGGCTGGGAGGAGAGAGGCTGGTGCTGGGGGAGGCTGATGCTGGGGGAGGCTGGGAGGAGGGAGGCTGATGCTGGGGGAGGCTAAGAGGAGGGAGGCTGATGCTGAGGGAGGCTGGGAGGGGGGAGGCTGGGAGGAGAGAGGCTGATGCTGGGGGAGGCTGGGAGGAGGGAGGCTGATGCTGAGGGAGGCTGATGCTGGGGGAGGCTGGGAGGAGAGAGGCTGATGCTGGGAGAGGCTGGGAGGAGAGAGGCTGATGCTGGGGGAGGCTGATGCTGGGGGAGGCTGGGAGGAGGGAGGCTGATGCTGAGGGAGGCTGATGCTGGGGGAGGCTGGGAGGAGAGAGGCTGATGCTGAGGGAGGCTGATGCTGGGGGAGGCTGGGAGGAGAGAGGGGGAGGCTGGGAGGAGAGAGGCTGATGCTGGGAGAGGCTTGGAGGAGAGAGGCTGATGCTGCGGGAGGCTCGGAGGAGAGAGGCTGATGCTGAGGGACGCTGATGCTGGGGGAGGCTGGGAGGAGAGAGGCTGATGCTGGGGGCGGCTAGGAGGGGGGAGGCTGATGCTGGGGGAGGCTGGGAGGAGGGAGGCTGATGCTGAGGGAGGCTGATGCTGGGGGAGGCTGGGAGGAGAGAGGCTGATGCTGGGGGAGGCTGGTACTGGGGGAGGCTGGGAGGAGGGAGGCTGATGCTGGGGGAAGCTGGGAGGAGGGAGGCTGATGCTGAGGGAGTCTGGGAGGGGGGAGGCTGGGAGGAGAGAAGCTGATGCTGGAGGAGGCTGGGAGGAAAGAGGCTGATGCTGAGGGAGGCTGATTCTGGGAGAGGCTGATGCTTCGGGAGGCTCGGAGGAGAGAGGCTGATGCTGAGGGAGGCTGATGTTGGGGGAGGCTGATGCTGGGGGAGGCTGGGAGGAGAGAGACTGATGCTGGGGGAGGCTGGGAGGAGAGAGGCTGATTCTGGGAGAGGCTGGGAGGAGAGAGGCTGATGCTGGGGGAGGCTGGGAGGAAAGAGGCTGATGCTGAGGGAGGCTGATGCTGGGAGAGGCTGATGCTTTGGGAGGCTCGGAGGAGAGAGGCTGATGCTGAGGGAGGCTGATGCTGGGGGAGACTGGGAGGAGAGAGGCTGAAGCTGGGGGAGGCTGGGGGGAGAGAGGCTGAAGCTGGGGGACACTGGGGGGAGAGAGGTTGATGCTGGGGGGGCTGGGGGGAGAGAGGTTGATGCTGGGGGAGAGGCTGCTGGTGAAGGCGGGGGAGAGCGGCTGCTGCTGGGGGAATGGGAGAGAGGGGCCAATCCTAGAGACAGAGGACAAGGGTTGAGGGATAGTGCAATGACAAAATCGATGGGGGGGAGTGTAAGGACTCAGAATGAGAGGGGGGCAGTATTGGGAGCTCATTATGGAGAAGGGGCAGCATATGTGGGCTCAGTATGGAGTGGAGCAATGTAGGGGAGTCAATATCAAGAGTGGGGTAGTGTGTGTGGGGGGGGGGGTGTCTCAGCATAAGCGTTAGTGTGGTGGTCTTAGTATGATGAATGGGGCAGCATGGAGGTGTCATTATGGAAAAGAGGAAGGCAGCATTAGGAGCTCATGGAGAGGGGCAGCATGCATGGGACATTGTGAGGAGGGAACAGCATGCATGGGAAACTGTGAGGAGGGGGCAGCATGCATGGGACATTGGGAGGAGGGGACACATGCATGGGACATTGTGAGGGGGGACAGCATGCATGGGACATTGTGAGGAGGGGGCAGCATGCATGGGAAACTGTGAGGAGGGAGCAGCATGCATGGGACATTGGGAGGAGGGGCAGCATGCATGGGACATTAGGAGGAGGGGCAACATGCATGGGACATTGTGAGGGGGGACAGCATGCATGGGACATTGTGAGGAGGGGGCAGCATGCATGGGACATTGTGAGGAGGGGGCAGCACGCATGGGACACTGTGAGGAGGGGGCAGCATGCATGGGACATTGTGAGGAGGGGGCAGCATGCATGGGACATTGTGAGGAGGGGGCAGCATGCATGGGACATTGTGAGGAGGGGGCAGCATGCATGGGACATTGTGAGGAGGGGGCAGCATGCATGGGACATTGTGAGGAGGGGGCAGCATGCATGGGACATTGTGAGGAGGGGGCAGCATGCATGGGACATTGTGAGGAGGGGGCAGCATGCATGGGACATTGTGAGGAGGGGGCAGCATGCATGGGACATTGTGAGGAGGGGGCAGCATGCATGGGACATTGTGAGGAGGGGGCAGCATGCATGGGACATTGTGAGGATGGGGCAGCATGCATGGGACATTGTGAGGAGGGGGCAGCATGCATGGGACATTGTGAGGAGGGGGCAGCATGATGTGAGGTCAATGTGCAGATCATATTTCATAATTGAAGGTGTGGTGGGTATAATTTATAAGGGAGGGCAGTGTGTAGTTTATTAGGGGCAGTGTGACAGTCACAGTATATAAGTGGGGACGGTGTGGTGGGAATATTTTATACACATGCTATGTTTTGATGTGCCCGTGGTGATCCCCATTGGGGGGGGGTTAGTGCCCTTCGTTTCTCATTGATACTTTTTCGTTCCAATTTAAGATTTTATTAAGTTTCAAAGGAATTACAAAATTAAAACATACAACCATATTGTACCAAATGATACAAATCAGAAATCCCAAGTCACTGCTATACCATGCCTTCGCAGGCTTCGTGATATTCTATGGATAGTAGAAATAATACCTGGGTAAACATTTAAAACCTTAGATGATAATGTAACAAGACGAAGAGATTAAGTTGAGTGATAGTCACAGAATCCAAAGAAGGAGAGGTAAGTCAGAGGAAAGCGGGGAGAGATAGAAAGCAGGGTGGGGCGACCGGGGCTGATACCTCGTCTATTGAGCTAAAATTTGTCGAGAGGATGGTGTGTACTGTCTAAAAGAGAAAAAGCCAGGGTGCTCCCGATCCGGAGATTAAATTAGTTCAGGAAATTTCTCACTGGACAGGAAAGACTCCCACTGGAACCACTTAGTGGCTGTCTCCACTGTTTGCCCTCGTGATTGGGCCATCACCATCTCCATGCGATGGATCACATTTACCTCTGTTACCCACTCATCAAATGTCGGGGGGGTAGAGTCTTTCCATCGCCGTGGGACCACTGTCTTGGCGGCCTGAAGAAGGTGACCCAAGATAGATTTTTTAAAAACCTTTTCTGGTACGTTAAAGATATACAGTAAAGCTGCCTCCGGGCGGCTGGGTACTACGATCCCTGTAACCTCTTTTATGGCTACCAGTACTTTGTTCCAAAAGATCGACAAGCCCGGGCAGTGCCACCAGATGTGAGACATGGTGCCTCCTGAGGCCCCGCAACGCCAGCACGTGTCCGATATTTCGGGGCACCACGCATGAAGAGACGCCGGTACCCTGTACCACCTGGAAAGTATTTTATAGCTGGTTTCTTGCATCCTAGTGGCAACTACCGACCTGTGGGTCAGGCGGAAACAACGCTCCCATAGATTCCTGGGAATCGTTTGGTTGAGTTCCAACTCCCAAGCTCTACAAAAGCGAGGAAGCGACCCCTCTGCTGCACTAGTCATAAGCTTGTACACCCTTGATATTGCATGACGCGTGTCGGAAGGCCCAGTGCAAAGGTTTTCAAAAGGAGTTTGGGGTAGGGAAAGAGCCCTGGTAGTGTCCTGAGAGGTTAGGAAATGCTTGAGTTGAGCATACTCAAAGTTAAATCGCATTTTGAAATTCCGGCCCTCCACTATCTCCAGGAGTGAGATGAGAGACCCGCCCGGAGCCACCCGATTTAATCTTAAAGGAGTCAGTTTCGTGCTTCCCAGGAAATTATTAGATGACGCTCCCGGTAAAAACCCCGGGTTATCGGTTAGTGGCATAAGGGGCCCTCCCGGCTGAATCATGAGATTGCGTGATGACACAGAGTGGACCGTTTTCAATGTTTGTTTAGTACTATAAGACATCTCAATCTTATGTCTGGTGAGGAGCGGCCAGGTCCAGGGTAGGGTCGGTAACGATAAGGGGCACATATCCTGTGCCATGCAGACCCAAAGCTTAGAACCAGTATTATGTAAAAGGTCCAGGATCCTGGCATAAGCGGCTGCTAAGTAGTACCGCCTACAGTCAGGTAGTCCTGTCCCTCCCGCATTCTTGGTCCTAGTCAGGACGCTACTCCCTATACGGGCACGCCTTCCGGACCAAACAAATTGATTGAATATGCGCTGCATCTTGGCCCAATAGGATGCTGGAACATAAACCGGAGCTGTCTGTATCAAGTACAGCAATCTCGGCAGCGCCGTCATCCTAAGTGCGCTGATCCTGCCGAACCATGAAAGAGTGCCTCTGTGCCACCGGGCTAAATCACTCTCGAGTCGTGACAGGAAACTTTGGTAGTTTAATTGAAAGAGCTTGGACAAGTCAGATGGGATCTTGATGCCCAAGTACCCAATACTACCATGGGGTGGCCATCTAAAGGGAAAGTTTGGTTTTATAACATTCACAGTTGTTTGGGGTAGAGAAATATTTAAGGCTTCTGATTTATGAAAATTGATTTTAAAATTGGACCATTTGCTAAAGCGGTTCAGCTCCACCATTAAGGATGGGAGAGAGGTGATGGGGTTACATAGATAAATAAGGAGATCATCAGCAAAGGCAGCACATTTATGCTCCCGGTTGGCGATTTTAATTCCCTTTATGTCCGGATTGGCCCGGATGGCCGACAACAAGTGTTCCATGACTAAAACATACAATAAAGGTGACAAGGGGCATCCCTGTCGAGTCCCGTTACGAATGGAAAAGGGTTTCGATAGAGTGCCATTGATCTTAAGGTGAGCAGTCGGGGCATGGTATAAAGCCATAATTTTGGATGAGAAAACCGGTCCCAAGCCTATGTGGTCCAAGGTCTGTGCAATTGACTGCCAGGAGACTCTATCGAAAGCCTTCTCAGCGTCCAAAGATAGCAACATCATCGGCAGTTGTTTAGTATGTGCGTGTTGAATTAAATCCAAGGTTTTTATGGTGTTGTCCCTTGCCTCTCTACCCGGGACAAACCCGACCTGGTCCAAATGGATCAGGTCAGGAAGCAAAGGACCAAGTCTATTTGCCAAAAGCTTGGCATAAATTTTTAAATCTACATTAAGAAGTGATATTGGTCTAAAACTACCACACACCGTGGGGTCCTTTCCAGCCTTACTGAGTAATGAGATGTGTGCTGTGGTGGAATGGGGTGGAAAGTGGACAGAGTCCGAAATCGAATTAAAGGAAAGGAGCATTAGGGGTGCTAACTGATCCGAAAAGGATTTATAAAATTTGGCGGGGAATCCGTCGGGGCCAGGGCTCTTGTTTCCAGGTGTGTCGCGAATCACTGCCAGCAAGTCCTCCAGTGTAAATGGACTTTCCAAGTTGTCAATTATAGAGCTATCGAGACGTCCAAAAGGTGAGGGCACTAGAGGGCTCTCATCACTCGACCTGGGGGGCTCAACCGGTAAATTATATAACTTGGAATAATAGTCGTGAAAAGTATTCGAGATTTCTGGGGTGGCATAGAGTATTTCGTCGCGTGGGTTCTTGATGCAAGGTATGAGGGTATGAGCTCTGTCTTCTCTCAGCGCGTTGGCCAACAATCTGCCGGGTTTATCCCCAAACTCGTAAAACCTCCCCCTTCCCACCTGTATTAGACGCTGGTATGAGGAATCGAGCAGTTTTTTAACCTGGAACCTAGCTTGTAAAAGGGCTTGTAGATTTGTGGCCGATAAGGCTCGCTTGTGGATGAGCTCCAGTTCAGAGACCTTCTGGAGAGCTTTTACTATGCTTTGGGCCTTTTCTTTCTTGATTCGGGACCCTTGTTTAATAAAAATACCTCGTAGGACACATTTCAGTGCTTCCCACTTATATGTGGGGGCTGTGTCATCTACTGAGTGGTCCTCCATGAACCTAGTAATAGAGGTCTGAATGTCAGTGACACAAAGCTCATCCAGTAGCAACGACTCATTCAGCCGCCACGACCCCCTAGGAGCCGAAAGAGAGGGGATCTCTATTGTGCAATACACCGGCGCGTGGTCTGACCACAATATATTATCCATTCCCGTATGTTGGATCCATGGGAGAGCGCTATGTTGAATTAATATGTAGTCAAGACGACTATAAGAGTCCTGAGTGTGTGAATAAAAACTATAGTCTCTGTCCGAGGGATGCTGTATTCTCCAAGCATCAAACAATTGAATGCGCAGTAGAGCTTTTTTGATACGTTTAATGGTGGTGTATGCAATACTAGATTTTCCTTTGGAATTATCTAATGTGGGGTCGAGGGTGACATTTAGGTCGCCACATAAAATCACCGTGCCCTGCAGCAAGGGGATCGCGACGTCAATCAGACGGGAAACAAAGCTGTCCTGTTTTTGATTTGGGGCGTAAGCATTAATTATTGTGAAAATGTGGGTTCCCACCCTCAGTGAGAGTATAATATATCTTCCAAGACTATCTGTCGTGCACTTTAAGATTTGATGTGGGAGGGATTTATGGATGGCTATTGCCACGCCTTTAGAACGGGAGTCCGGGTTGTCTGAGGAAACCCATGTCTGGTAATACTTATTTTTAAGAATAGGGGCATGTCCTTGTTTGAAGTGTGTCTCCTGGAGGCACGCTATTCTCACCTTCCGTTTATGAAGATGATACAGTATCTGTGTCCTTTTCTCCGGAACATTGAGGCCCCTGGCATTGAAAGAAGCAATGGTTAGATCCGCCATCTATAAAAGAGTAGTACATTAGAGATATATAAGAGAGGGTAACGAACCCTATCAGCCCGGCCGCTGAGAATAGAAAGAAGGGAAGACTGGAGGTAGGTAGGATATAGTGGGGAGAAGAGGAAAAGAGCAACGAAAACAGGGAGAACAGCAGGCAAAAAAAACCTTGCACAGTAAACTAAATCCGAACAATTGTTCCTAGGGAACATATCCGCCTGATCTAGGCAGGACAGAGGATCCCGGCCTATTTGGGGAAAAAGGATGTCAGACATAACCAAGCCGAGCTCCGTGCATGCAAGAAAAACATTAAAGATAACCACAGGAACCGGCAACAATATCAAATATTCATGTAGTACGGGCGATGAATAAACTTAAAGGCAGCATACATTCCGCCACTGAGCACATCTATATCGGTCACCGAGGACGACCCGTCCCCCGACCCCGCCTTTCTCTCGGGGGCAGCCCCCTGCCGGACACAGGAGGTGTAGACCGTCCAGAAGAGGCCTGCCGTCCCCTAGGTACCCACTGCTGAAGTAGGGTAATCGGCCAGGTTGCAATAGTGATTGTAGGTAAATCCAGGCTCTTAGTAAAGGCCGGGAGGTCTTCTGGGGATCGCAAGACCATCCATCGGGAGTCCTTCCGCACCGACAGGGAGAATGGAAATCCCCATCGAAACGGTAGACCCCTCTCCTTCAAGGCATCAAGGAGGGGCTTAAGGGTCGCACGTTGGGCCAGGGTGTGGCGTGAGAGATCCGGCATTATGCGTATGGTAGAGCCATTAAACGACAAGTGTTGTTTCCCCCTGGCTGCTTGTAGGATGGCCTCTTTGACAGCGAAAAAATGCACTCTGCACACGATATCCCTCGGGCGGGGGTCCTCTGGATCCGGGGGACGTAGGGCTCTATGGGCTCTATCGAGCTCGAGGGGGGCCCCTGGTGGCCTCTTTAGCAGATTGTTGAAGATAGAACGGAGAGCAGTAGGTATATCAGGAGCGGCAATAGATTCCGGGATACCTCTAATACGTAAATTGTTCCTTCTATTTCTATTCTCTAAGTCGTCTACATGTTGTTGAAGGGCAAATAGTTGCTTGGATTGGTTTTCTACAGTCTCTTGAATAGATTGAATAGACGTCTGAGAATTTGATTGTTTCTCTGTCAGGGAATCGACTCTGTGAGTAAGTGAGGAGAGATCTTGCCGTAGTTGGATAAACTCTTGTTTACATTCCGCCACCACTTGATTAGCCAGTGCTGCAATGTCGTTCTTGGTGGGGATCGCTTGCAACAGTGACCGTAGGTCTGCCAGGGAGGCCGGGCGGTCCTCGCCCATCGAGGTGACAGCGTGAGACGTATTGGGGTATGAATAGAAAGAGTCCTGTATAGCTGGACCGTATATTAGTGTTTGCGTTTGCGTGCTTTGGGGGTTTTTCATATCGTCCCATATTAGTGGCATGGACATATGGCGCATTGGGGGTGTTCCCACTGCTCTTGGCCCTCCATCTCTGGGAATCAAGATGCCCTTTTCTCTGACCGAGACTGTCGGGCTCTCAGCCCATGAAGAGCCAGTGGACCATCGATCTGGAGAGGGAGGGGTTGCTTCCCTCTGAGGTGTCCCCCAGGATTTGTTGGCTGCTACCCAGGATTCAGATGGCTCCCCTGCATTTCCAGCTTCCCCTGCAGGTCTTTTAACCCCTGGTGCATACGCCTGGCTGGTTACTTCACCTCCCTCTCTGGTTGGAGTCCCGCTCCCCAGGCCTTCCCGCGGTCCCCGTACCTGTGTCCTTTCTCCCAGCAGACCTTCTGGGCAAATCGCTGCTCCCTCCTTTCCTCTGGCTGCCGGGCCATTGTATGCAGACAGGGGCAGTAGTGCCTGCAGCGCGGCTTCCCCGTGCAGCGCCTGCTTCCCCCGTGCCCGGGCCTGCCACGGTGATGCTTCTTCTGGGCCCAGGCACCCGTGCACTCCGTGCACGCACGCCGCATTACTCTCCGCTCCCCTGATGCCGGCCGCCGGTGAGTCATCCGGATTACCCGGCTCCAGCAGAGATGTCGCGGGACGTGAGGCAGGTAGGACGCCTGCTGCGGCCGACCCATCTTCCTTTCCCAGTCTGCTGGATGGCGTCTCCGTGGCGCGGCCGCCATCTTGGAATGGCGCCGCAGATGATGCCGCTTCCTCCACCGCAGGGGGTCCACTGATTCCCGCCGTCCCCGGGTGTTCTTTGGGGGGTCCGTCCTCGTCATGTGAGGACCCTGCCGCCTCACCCCTTCTCTGGGTCTTCGGGCCCATCGCCCCAGCGGACACCGGTGCAGGGGCCCCTTCAGGCTGTAGTTCTCTCCCAGGCTGAGAGGCAGTCCCAGGCTCCCGGGAACGGGTGAGGTACACCCCAATCGTGCCCTGAGATGCAGAAAGTTGCCCTGATGTGTTGGGCTTGTTTTTCTTGGTGGATTTGCCCATTATATATATAGTAAACCGGCCCTTTGGAAGGATATTTAGAGGAGCTCTAACAAGCAGCTTCCTCACTCGGCCATGTCCAGCTCCGCCCCCTCCTCATTGATACTTTTTCAAGTGTTTTACAGAGTAGATCTGCCTTAAACAGATGTCGTGTGCGAAAACTCAGTGTTACGTTGTCACTAAGGGGCGCGACCATTTAAAGTGCCTAGGGCAGCACGAAGGCAAAATACAGCCCTGGATGGGGCAGTGTGATTTGTGTGTGTAGAGGGTGATGAGGGTTGCATTGTATTGTGTGTGTGTGTGTGTAGAGGTGATAAGGGGTGCATTGTGTGTGTGTGTGTGTTTGTGGGGGGGTGATGGGGGGATGCATTGTGTGTGTAGGGGGTGATGGGGAGATGCATTGTGTGTGTGTGTAGGGGGTGGTGGGTGCATTGTGTGTGTGTGTGTGTGTGTAGGGGGTGATGGGTGGGTGCATTGTATGTGTGTTTTGTGTGGGGGGAGTAATGGGGGGTGCATTGTATTTGTGTGTGTGTAGGGAGGAATGGTGGGTGCATTGTATTTGAGTGTGTGTGTGTGTGTGTGTGTGTAGGGGGTGATGGGGGGTGCATTGTGTGTGTGTGTGTTTGTAGGCGGTGATGGGTGCATTGTGTGTGTAGGGGGAATCGGGGGGTGCATTGTGTGTGTGTGTGTGCGTTTGTGTGTGTGTGTATAGGGGGTGATGGGGGATGCATTGTGTGTGTGTGTGTTTATGTGTGTGTGTGTAGGGGGTGATGGGGGTGCATTGTGTGTGTGTAGGGGGTGATGGGGGGTGCATTGTGTGTGTGTGTGTGTGTGTAGGGGTAAAGGGGGGTGCATTGTGTGTGTAGGGGTAAAGGGGGGTGCATTGTGTGCGTGTGTAGGGGGTGATGGGGGATGCATTGTGTCTGTGTGTGTGTGTGTAGGCGGTAAAGGGGGTTGCATTGTGTGTGTGTGTAGGGGGTGATGGGTGGGTGCATTGTGTGTGTCAGAGCTGTGTGTGTGTGTGTGTCAGAGCTGTGTGTGTGTCAGAGATGTGTGTGTCAGAGCTGTGTGTGTGTGTCAGAGCTGTGTGTGTCAGAGCTGTGTGTGTCAGAGCTGTGTATGTGTGTCAGAGCTGTGTGTGTGTATGTGTGTCAGAGATGTGTGTGTGTCAGAGCTGTGTGTGTGTATGTGTGTCAGAGATGTGTGTGGGTCAGAGCTGTGTGTGTCTCAGAGCTGTGTGTGTGTGTGTCAGAGCTGTGTGTGTGTTTGTGTGTGTCAGAGCTGTGTGTGTATGTGTGTCAGAGCTGTGTGTGTGTATGTGTGTCAGAGCTGTGTGTGTGTGTATGTGTGTCAGAGCTGTGTGTGTGTGTGTCAGAGCTGTGTGTGTGTGTCAGAGCTGTGTGTGTGTATGTGTGTCAGAGCTGTGTGTGTGTGTATGTGTGTCAGAGCTGTGTGTGTGTGTGTCAGAGCTGTGTGTGTGTGTGTGTCAGAGCTGTGTGTGTAAGAAGCAGTCTGTGCAGCCGCCCAGAACTATATGTGTCCCCCAGAGCGCTATGTCACCCATCCCAGTAATGAGTACACCACCAGAGCTGTTTGCCACTCCAGTAACGTCTATGCCCCCTGCCCCTCCTGTAATGTATATATTGTAGCCCCCAGCCCCTCCCTCCTGTGATGTATATACAGCAGTGCTGTCAGTGTGCAGTCATGTCTGTTAGTGACAGCCATCGTGAAACACAGCCACATGTCCTAAAGGAGCTGGACGGAAACAAGCGGGAGAGGTGAGTGAGGCTGCTGGCGATTTCCCCATATTAATACCTGTAAAGGCTCATGCGCACGTAACTGCTAAATATTCTGCAGCGATTTGACAGCACATGTGCGCGTCAAATCGCTGCAGAAACACTGCATAATGGATGCAGTTTTTCTTTACAAAAAATGCCGATTTCATGCGCTCTGGCTGCTTCCCCCACCATAGACAGAGCGGGAGCTGCATCCATAGCGCACGGAATAATTGACATGCTCATTTTATGAACGCACAGATTTGGGTCAACATTTTAGCACCCAAATCGCTGCGTTCAAAAAAGCAACGTGCGCACGTGTCATGCACAATCTACATAGATCGTGCTGGGGACGCAGGACACATGCATTTACACTGCAGTGCTATACGCAGCGTAAATGCATGGAATTACGCAACATGCGCACGAGCCCTAATGCGTCTGTGTCTGCATGTATGTCAGTGTATATGACTGTGCATATATTTGGCTGTTTATATGTATTTTTCTGAATTTGTCTTCAAATATGTATATATACGTATGCCTGTATGTGTATGTGCGTGTCTGTGTGTGGATGGGGCCACTGAGACTTCCACCCGGAGGCCACAAAAACCTGGAGCCGGCCCTCGCTGCCTTAACATTGGGATCAATAAAAAATATGTGAGTAAGGTTCTGTACGCACGTTGCGTATTTGCATGCAGTTACGCTGCGATCTGCACCGCAGCGTAACTGCATGCGTCCTGCGTCCCCTGCACAATCTATGAAGATTATGCAGGAGCCGTGCACACGTGGTGTATTAAGCTGGGTTCACACATAGCGACAGCGACAACGACATCGTTGTTACGTCACCATTTTCTGTGACGTAACAGCGACCTTGTAAGTCGCTGTTATGATCGCTGCTTAGCTGTCAAACACAGCGACGCAGCAGCGATCATAACGTCGCTACATGTGCAGAGAGCAGGGAGCCGCGCACACTGCTTAGCGCTGGCTCTTTGCTCTCCTAGCTACAGTACACATCGGGTTAATTAACCCGATGTGTACTGCAGCTACATGTGCACAGAGCAGGAGCCGGCACTAGCAGCAAGAGCGGCGGAGGCTGGTAACGAAGGTAAATATCGGGTAACCAAGGACAGGGCTTCCCTTGGTTACCCGATGTTTACAGTGGTTACAGCTTTCCGCAGCTGCCAGACGCCGGCTCCTGCTCCCTGCTCGCTTCATTTCGTCGCTCTCTCGCTGTCGCACACAGCGATGTGTGCTTCACAGCGGGAGAGCGACGACGAAAAAATGAAGCAGGACATTCAGCAACGAGCAACGACCTCACAGCAGGGGCCAGCTCTTTGCTGGATGTCACACACAGCGACAGCGACGGGACGTCGCTTCAAAGTCACAGAAAATGGTGACGTAGCAGCGACGTCGTTGTCGTCGTCGCTGTGTGTGACACCACCTTAAGAGCGCAGCGATTCGGCTGCTGTCTGAAGCGCTGCGTTCTAAGAAGTGACATGTCACTTCTTTCATGTGCTTTGGATGCAGCCCCTGCTCTGTCTATGGGAGGGGCTGCACTCAGAGCGCATGAAATTGGCTTTTCATTACGGACTCTTTCTGTAGCGATTTGAAGCGCACGTGTGCTGTTCAAATTGCTGCAGAAATTTCTGCAGAGACAAACGCAACGTGCGCACATAGCCTAACTCTACTTTCTGTGTATAAGTGACGGATGTGAGTAATCCTGGACTGTGTGTGTATTGTAGTACTGTAAATCTGAATGTGGCAGAACAGGATAAGATAAATGTTCATTGGATTTATATCTAAATGCTACGGTTCACGCTCTACTGTTATGGCTAAAAATGTTAACGTTTATGGGGCCCCCACCAGATTTTCTGCCCAGGGGCCCCCACCAACCTTAATCCGGCCCTGGTCACATGCAACTACCTCTTCACTGACGTCGCTGTGGCCGCCGAACAATGTCTCCTTTAAGGGGGAGGTTTGTTCGGAGTCACAGCGGCGTTACTAAGCAGCCACCCAATAGAAGAGGAGGGGCGGAGATGAGAGGGTGGAACATCCTGCCCACCTCCTTCCTTCCTTATTGGTACAGTGATGTTCCTCGTTCCTGCGGTGTCACACATAGCGATGTGTGCTGCTGCAGGAACGACGAACAACCTGCGTCCTGCAACAGCAATTGGGATTAGAATGACGTGTCAACGATCAACGATTAGGTGAGTAATTTTGATCATTAATGGTCATTCGTACGTTTCACACGCAACGACATCGCTAACGAGGCCGGATGTGCGTCACAAATTCCGTGACCCCAACGACATCTCGTTAGCAATGTCGTTACGTGTAAATCCCGCTCAACTGTAAAGCGCGGGGTTACATTTTCCCGCCCAAACATAGTCTATGATGTTCCCTGAGTCACATGGGGTGTCTGTGCAAAATTTCGTGATTGGAAATGCGACGTTGCGCATTCCTTTAGCGGACATACATACATACATACATACAGACATACACTCAGCTTTATATAATATATATATATATATATATATATATATATATATATATATATATATATATATATATAAAATAAAAATCAGATTATGACATTAAATAGATAGAGATTAAGGAGTAAAATAAAATTTGGTTTCAAACTACTCCTTTAAGTATGTTTTTTCATGCATTTTTATATTCATTACATTTGTAACATCCAGTAAAAGTATCACTGTAAAACATTACAAATAAGAAACCCCCCCCACAATGTTTCTCCCAAAAACACAGCATTTTTTTCACCAATAGAAAATCTTCACATACTTTTTAAAACATAGAAGACTTTAATGTGAAGGAGGCTTAATGCAGAGTTTAGCGTCCCTTACTGTTTTAGTTTCAGACCACACTTTTAAATTTCATAGCAAATTTTACAATCCAAGCAATAATTAACAAAATGTGTGAGTGAAGGAAGTCTGGATACTACTTTTAGATTTGCTATCCCTTTTCAAACCTCTCCTGGCTTTAGCTTAAAACATTGCACCTAAACATTATGTGTGAATATATAGGTTCTATTTAGCAGATACCAGGCAATACAATATTTATAAACTAAACTTGTAAAAAAACCAAAATACATATTTCTAAGTAAACACAACTTTATTAATTCAACGAGAGTTAAAAGACAATTTGGCTGGCTACAAAAAGTATTTACAAGCTGAGACACTTGCCAAAGAGGGATCTACTAGATACTAACCATGCAGGGTGCTCAAACTTTTGCATCAGCCCATTGTCCTTTGTTCTTAATTATAAAATATAAAAGATGATTTTTTTGCCTAAAATACAAAGGAAATGTGTCATGTTTCACTTTATGCCTTCTAGAGATAATTTTTAGGGATGAGCGAATGTATTCGCCACTATTCGGTATCCGACGAATAATGGGGTATTCCAGGTATTTGCTATCCGATGGCTAATATGGTATTCGCTCCGATACTTTCATTTTAAATTCTGGACTTCCTGGCGCCTTTTTCCAGCCAATGAACACATCTGATGTTGCTTGCCCTCACAGTAACGCCGCAGCCATCTTTGTTATGGTGTTACTGTGATTGGCTTGGCCGCACAGCGTCATAGGGGCTATATAAGGCTGCCGCCATTTTGGTCAGTCAGTCTCTCCCTCTATCTTTCTTACTCACCGAACACGGGCGCGGCGCGGCGCTGCACGGCTGTCACACTGTGGCGGGATCTCCAGCTTTTGAAAATGCTGGCCGCTCATTATTCCATCTCGTAATCCCTCCTTCCCCCGCCCACCGGTGCCTATGATTGGCTGCAGTCAGACAGCCGAGAATATCAGCCTGCTGCTGCCCCGAGAATGTCGTATCCATTAGATGCGACAGTCCCGGCGTGTTACCGGCTCTTACCGATTGCCGTGATGTGGTGGCAATCAGGGTAATAAGGAGTTAATAGCAACCCATAGCTGCCACTAAGTCCAAGATTAGTAATGACAGCGATTATGACACGCAATCACTAATCTGTAAGTAAAGTAAATAAACACATGTACCGCCCCGCGCTTGGCTGCAGCCGAGCCGCTCGGGTCCAGGCTCGTTTGGTGGGTGGCTCAAGCGCCTCCGGACCCGAGGGTCACGTCGCTCTGCAAGGGGTTGCTGGCGATCTCGATGGGGGGTGGTTAGGTAGGCATATGGCCGGAGCCGTGTTTTGAGTTCGTGACGCCACCCACGGGACGTGGGGAAGGTGTGTAGACACCACCATTGCAGTTACGGGGGTACCCGGGGGAGATGGTCGTGCAGCAAGATGTTAACCACTCCGTGGGCAGGGATGGTGGCCCCGGGACCCGTTTGGGGATAGTGGTAGTTGGGCGGTGCAGGGCGGTGCGCGGCCGGATGGCACTGTTATACTCACTATTAAGGACACAAGCAAGTCTCTGTAAACAAAGTTGATGGTGGTCGGTACCCACAGCCGGCTGCGTCTTGTCCCCCACCCGGGTTGGTGGTCTTGGCCTTTCTCCTGCACCTTGTTATGTTTGTGTAGACTGCCTATGCCTCAGCAACGGGAGTCCGCTCCCCGGCTGTATATGTGTCGGTGGAGTCTGTTTGCCCGCAGGCGCTGGCCCGTTGGATCTCTCTGCCTGTGCGGTGGCTTTCTATCCCCCTCGGTGGGCTGTTTCCTTCTTTCGGGACTTGGGATGGGAACGGACCTAAAGTCCAGACCTCAATCAGTAAATTCGACGTGGTCCAGTGGCTTCTGGGCCTCGTTCTGGGTCTGAGTACCCCCCTAGTGAACTACCATATTGATTAGCCTCAGTCCATGGGCCGTCTACGTGTTGTCAGTTTCCCGAACAGACAGCACACAGACCAACAAAATGTTTGCGGGAATGTATCCTTGGGCAGGTAAAAATGGACACCACAAAAATATTATCCGACTGGCATCTGTGTGCTTTCCATTTTTTTTTTCCATGACCTCTTCAATTGAATGGAAAAGTTTGAATTAAAAAACGCCCAAAACAAAACAAAAACTTGAGAAAACGTTTGTAGGCCATAAGGCTATGTGCACACGCTGAGTAATTGGTTGCAGAAATTTCTGCACCATTTCTGCATCTCTTGGCAGGAAAAACACATGTTTTTTGTTCCATGTTTTTGAACTGAATCCAATGGGTGAAAAATGCAGAAAGAGTAAACATGTTGCAGATTATTTTCTGCACCAAATCTGAAAGGAGAAAATCCAGAACGTGTGCACTAAACTTCAGGATTCTCATTGACTTTGCTGGTATCAGGATTTGCTTGCAATTGTGTGACAAAACTGCACTAAAAACCGCATCAGAAAATGCGTACTGTGTGCACATACCCTAAGGCTATGTGCCCACGCTACAGGATTTACCGCGGATTTACCGCGGATTTTGCCGCGGATTTACCGCGGATTTGCCGAAAATCTGCAGCAGCAGCACTTCCAAGCCATTTCAATGGCATTTTGGAAATGCTGTGCCCATGCTGCGGATTTTTCCGCTGCGGATTTGCCGCGGATTTTGATCCGGAAAAATCTGCAGCATGTCAATTGTTTGGTGCAGATTTGGTGCGGATTTTTGGCTTTGAATGGGGAAAAAAAAAAAAAAAAATCCGCATCAAAATCCGCGGCAAATCCGCGGTAAATCCGCGGCAAATCCGCGGGTGCGGATTTGCCGCGAAAGTCGTGGATTTTCAGGCAAAAAAATCCGCAGGGACATTCTAGCGTGGGCACATAGCCTAAGGGGAAAAAAATGATGTTATGTTTTAGTTTCACAATTAATTCAGGATCATTTTTTGTAATAGCACTCACCAAAAAAATAATTGATATGAAAATAAATAAATAAAAATGTCTAGCAAATACATATCAATTGTCCAGGTAACACAAATCTATCTGAAGATTTCTTAACACAAACTGCAGACATTATTTAATAGATATTAAACCTGATGAGACTGGTGTACATGCTTTGAAAATTTATTTCAGAATGGCCGTATGCAGAATTTCATAGAGCGAAAGTAGCTGTCAAAATTCATATGAATTTTTGGGAAAAAGTTTCAGTAAAACTTGTATTTTATAGAAATTTGTGTTTGTATACCTGGGAGTCCAGTTAGCAGTCCTAGATATTTATTACCGGTCTTCCCTCTATGACTGTGAATGCAGAAATAGCTGTCAATCACTGAGTAGGACTAGCCACAGGACATATATAGTATGTATATGTACCGCCCCGCGCTCGGCCGCAGCCAAGCCGCTCGGGTCCGGGCTCGTTCAGGGGTCACATCGCTCTGAAGGGAAGCTGGCGCTACGTGAAGGAGGGTGATCTTCAGTGGGGAGGCACACAGCCGAGGCCGTGGTATTTAGTGATTTAAGTTCGTGACGCCACCCACGGGTTGTGGTGAGTGTGGACACCACCAATGCCGTTAACTAGGCTCCCAGGGACGGTGTTGTGCAGCCTGGTGTTGACCCCTCCGTGGGCAGGGGGTGACGGTCTCGGGGCCCGGTGGTTGTGAGGTGCGGGCGTGTTGGTGCGGCGCAGTGCGCGGCCCAATGGCACTGTTGTACTCACTATGACAGATACACTGGAGTCTCTGGTAAACCAAAAGGATGGTGGTCGGTGCCCGCAGCCGGCTGCGCTTGGTCCCCCACCCGGTTCGGTGGTTCCCGCCTTTCTCCTGCACCTCGTTTTGTAGATTTTGACTGCCTATGCCTCAGCAACGGGAGTCCGCTCCCCGGCTGTATATGTGTCGGTGGAGTCCGTTTACCCGCAGGCACTGGCCCGTGGGATCTCTCTGCCTGTGCGGTGGCTTTATATCCCCCTCGGTGGGCTGTTGCCTTCTTTCGGGACTTGGGATGGGAACGGACCGAAAGTCCAGACCTCAATCAGTAAATTCGACATGGTCCAGTG